>NC_134568.1:131901403-132013903 GCF_050947875.1 Dermacentor variabilis
GTTGGGCCCGAGCTAAAGCTTCCTCTTAAGCCAATGCAGACCAGCTGGGGGCCCTGTGCTATGGCAAAGGAGCAAAAATAAATAAAAGTGATAGAAAAAGAAGCAAGCGAGAATAAAAAAAGCTGCCCATAAGCGCGATGTAGTGTACCACAACACTCAAAGCGCCACTCCGTCCGCATAAACTAAAGAAGCGCAACAACGCACCTTCTGGGCTTAGGACAGCCTGCACCAGTGTCAGCTGATTCTTTCTTCCGATAAGGCGCGATTGTCCAGTTTATCTAGCGCTGTCGAGAGTTCGCTAGGCGCACTGTAGCGAATGAATTTACGAAGGACATGTGTAATCATCTCCTCGCAGTCACAGTTGTTCCACGCTGGCCATTCCAATGCAGAATAAATGGGCGTTTGTGTAGGCCACGCACAGTCACAAGCGGAGGAGAAGCGTTTCATTATCTCGCGATAATCCCGGTGAAAGCACTAGCTCTAGACGCTGATCCAAGCTGTGGAGACAAGTGGTGTAAACTCCGTCGGATTCCATTCTGCTAGGGTAAGCTCGCGCGTTATAGCGTGTGAAGCATTGTAGCTGCATCACTTTTTGACAATGGCATTGCCATAGATTATATCAGCATGGGCAGATTGGGCTGCCTTATGCGCATGTTCGTTACCGTAGATGCCGCAACATAACGGTATTCACTGATATGCTATGTTGTGTCTTTTGTCGATGGCGTGGCGATGAAGTCTCAAGTTTCTGACTAGTTGTTCATTAGGTCCATGATGAACCTGCGGCATGAGACATGGTGAGCTGCCTTGGAGTCGGATAAAATGGACCATAAATGTGATGATTTCTAAATCATGAACTCCACAGCAGCACGGACGCTGTCTCGTTCTATAGCCGTCAATAACGTCAAAGGCGATGTCTAGAATTCGATGATGATAGATCTTGTGGGAATGACCTGCACCTGCTCATCTTGCAGAGGAAACCGAATCATCTGCTTAACTCCTTAAAGCCTAAATTTTTGCTAAAAGGAGAAAAAGCCGAGGCTAAGAGAAGCCTTCTGAATCCCTCCCCCACATTCTCTCTCTCTCTTCCCCCCATATATATATATATATATATATATATATATATATATATATATATATATATATATATATATAATTCTAATGAAGCGAGTGTGACGAACTTGGGCTCGGGCACTCTGGCTGTGGGCTCCAGCAGAGAAGAAGCGGAGCAAAGCAGGCGTTCTGGCCTATGGCCGGCTTTCTCTCTCTCTCTTTTTTTTTTGCAATGGCGAAGTCCACAAAAACGCAGCCTAAGGCGGCCCAATCTTAACGACAGTCCTCGTGGGACCTCGCCCTCGTGGGTGCCTCCAGCGGTCAAGGAACGCCATCCACGCTTTCCTTGCCATGAATTCCGATGACGAAGCCCTACCACTCCAGGACCATACCAATTTGTCCACGGATCCTGAAAACGAAATAATTCTGACTCCGGCTGAACAGCACCTACTGACTTCACAGCAGTCATTAGCTGAATGGAGTGACGTTCATTCACCGCTTAGAGATTGCAAGACGCCCAAGCTACTATCAACGCCCAAAATGCACATGCGACCATCTCAAGAGACGGAAAGAGCCTGCAAGAGACGCACAAAAGGTCAGATACGCAAGAGATCGTGCGAGCAGAGAAGAATAAGAAACAAGCGCTCTTGCGTACGGCTGGGGGTCTGTTTCTTTACAGTATACAAGGTCATTTTTAAGTTTTCCGGAATGTTGGAAAATCACATGTAGCAGATGGCACATTTCTTGTCCTTGACCTGGAATATGCGAATAGGCGGATATTAGAAGTGTGAGAAATCGAAACATATATTCAACTAATTAACAAAAGTCACTAATTACCTCCTTAGTAAATTACATTAACGCCCATATTGGAATTTACGAATTGTAGCCGGTGAATTTGCCAGAGGCATCTGCTTCTTCTTGTTGATTTCGGCTTCCTATCGTTTACTGCTCTGTCACGAGTGTTATAGTTTCAAGTATCGCGCATTTCCAGCTTGTTGATAAATTCAATAGTTAACCACTTAGAACTGGTTCCTATGGATCGAGTCTTTCATTCTCTGGCGTTTCTTTATTAGGTTCTTTCTTTCTCGGGACAAGTCGTCAGCTTCTTGCATAGTGAATCTGCAAAATATAAACACGTGAAAGAGGAAGAACACAGGAGCTAAACGGGGACAACTTGGCCGCTTAAGCTGACTCGTTGCCAGATTTTAGTAAAGTTGTTTTTTACGCGTTCCATGAAATTAAGAGAAAAAATGTAGTCTGTCAAAATGATGACACTGAGGGAAAAATTCAATTACGATTTAGCGGTAAATGTGAGAAACATGCCTTGTCATCACATCGCACCTCTTTGAGGCCCCGGAGCCAACACACACACACACGCGCACACACACACACACACACACACACACACACACACGCGCGCACACGCACACGCACACACACACACACACACACACACACACGCACACACGCGCACACGCGCACACACACACATACACACATACACACACGCACGCACGTACACACACACAAACTTTATTGCAAGTCCGGCGAGGACACGAACTCGTCGCGCACGCGGCTAGTCCCACGTCGGGACCGGCAGGTCTAGCCCACCGGCCCGGTCGCGGGCACGCCGGACAGCCAGGATTTGCTTTTCTACAGCAAGGCTACGCAGAAGCGAGTCCTACTGCTCCTTGGTGAACTTGGGGTGTCGACCCGCACTACCAGAGCATGTGCGCTAGAGTGGAGGTCTGCCCGCAGCACGGGCAGGCGTCGTCGCGATACACGTCGGGGTAAGCCTCGTGGAGAACGGACAGACACGGATATGTATTGGTCTGTAGAAGTGTAAGCGAAACGGCTTGCGCCCTATTCAACTTGAGGTGAGGGGGTGGAAAGACCCTTCTAGACATGTAGAAGAATTTAATAACCTCGTTGTGAGTAGCGGGAGTGTCGCAGTGGCCGTAGGGAGGAGGGGAGTCGGCGCTCCTTACAGAGGAAGCGTGGTCGGTGAGGTCACGCGCAGCCTCGTGAGCAGACTCACTGAGCTTCGGGGGAGCACCCTCGACCGACCCTACGTGAGCGGGAAACCAGTGGATTGAATGATGCGTGAGAGCATAGGGACTCGAGCTGCTAAGAATACGAGCAGCTTGCTCGGCGATGCAATCCTTTTGAAGAGCCGGACCTACGACCGTCTAGCAGGGCGAGGGCGATCGCGGCTTGCTCGGCGATTCCAGGATCTGGAGTGCAAAAGGAGGCGCTGTTGGAAATCTTGCCGCTGGAGTCGACCACAACGACGGCAAAAGTCTTCCCAACGCTGTACTCCGCGGCGTCGACGAAGCTTGCTCTAATGTCTCGTTGCTTGATCTGGTTTAGGATGGCTACTGCTCAGGCCTGCGTCTGCCCTCGTTGTGGACGGGATGGACGTTTCGGGGCTCAGGGGCTACTTCGAACTTATCTTGAATGCACCTAGGGATCGGGGTACTGACCATCGGGAATCCCGCAGGGTGGTAACCCAGCTCTTCGAGGATACGTTTACCTGCCGCTGTGGTGCTCACGCGAGTGAGTTGCGCGCGTTCTTGGGCTTCGGCACCGGCTTCCCACACTTCACACGCACATACTTTTTCCACGTTGACAGTTATAATGCGGACGCATTGATCATGCGGGGCTTCTGTATCCACTGTTCTAGAATAAAAAGCACTCTTCTAGAATACATAATACGCTGTCCCAGAATAAAAACGGCCGACAGAAAGAAGCAATGGGGAGTGTGATGAAAAGAAATGAAAAGAGACTATGAAGGTAATATGACTGCGAGAGAGCGAAGAGGAGCCAAACGTGTCTCGGGATAGCTCGTGCAAGCCAGAGAAGAAAAACGGAATTCATGGGAAAGGTAATTTGAATTTGGGGTGGGCCCTCTTTTCCCAAAGCCGCCCACAAGGGCAGTCAGTCGATGCTTTACGGCGCTTAGAGCGAAAGTGTTCCTCTTGAATTCAGCAGTCCAGCTCATTTGTCTTAAAGCGAGTTATCTCAAATTAATTTCTATATCGAACAGTGTAATATTGCTTTGAAAGTGTCATGTGATAAAAAAGAAGAAAACTCAGGAGCGCCGTAAGCGTTCACTCAAGTTAAAGGTAAAAATGGACGCCGATCAGAAACAAGGAAACCCCAAAACGCTTTAACTATGAACAAGGGGCCCGCATGGGAGCCATAACGTCTTGAACATTTCGTTGTTCGCGGTCTGCGTCAATTTTCGCCTTTGACTATGATTATTCTCGACCGCACGATGTTTCGTCATACCCCTATCTTGAGCCTTTATCAAACGCCATCCGGCGGCTGATTCGATGTATGTGCTTGTCGGACCGCTGATGGCATCCTAGATTCACTAAGTTGACCTTATAAGAAACTTCATGAAATGTAGATGCCTCTAAGCCATGTAAACAACAAGCGCAGTATTTAAAGAAATGGTAAGTTGTACCAAAATATGACCGAATAAGTTTAACCAAAGCTTGATAGTGCAAGCTGCGCTTGCAGGGAAGTTTGTCCTAAATGCTCGGCAAACCTCGCCACTTCTGCGGGAAGAGCCGGCCGCTCGCAGCTTTTATTGGTCACTCAGGCTCAGGGTGCCCGCGTGCCCCGGGGACGCGAGAGCTAGCCTCCTGCGCTGCCTGCGCCATCCCAGTGCTAGATTTAACAACAACAAAACAAGATCCCGTTATAAACGAGAAAAAAAAGAGGAAACTATGAAGACACAAAGGTGCAACATAGAAGCACAGAAAGAGAGAGAAAGAAAAAAAAATAAAGAGAGAACGTCCGTATGCTAACAAGACAAGCTTCCGGTTTGCTATCCTACCCTGGGGAAGAGGAAAATAGGAGTAATAAATAGAAAGAGGAAGGCGGTGAATATGTGCACTTGCGCGGACAGCACGCATCAAATTACCAGATTTAGTGAACATCCCAAGTCTCAATGTGCTTCTTGACGACAAAAGCACGCGATATTTTGCAGCTACGTTTGAAGTAGCAGAAAGTGATTCGTGCGCATTTAAGTTCTTGAGAGAAGAACTAAAGGGGAGACACGAATACCGGAAAGGTTGCCTTGCCGGAATGTCGTGTGCCTTTTAGGCACATTGAAGCAATTTTTACCATTTACACAGTAAATGACAATGTGCTTTACCATTGTTTTACTGCGAACAGCAGTTACGAGTTACGAAGTGGGTGCTGAAAGTGTGGTTGTTCGTTCTACTTTTCGCAACAATGACCACTTGGGCTGCCGTGCTCAGGTTCATCGCGTTTCCACCGGAGACATCTAGCAGCGCGGGCGTGTTTTGTAATTTCTTTGTTGAGCGATTCGGGGACTTCTAAAGAAGATCCTGAACGGTGATAAAGTACTTTTGCCAGCCTACGGGAGGCTGTAGATGTTAATGCACTATGATAAAAGAAATTAGAGTGCAAAAAAAAAAAGTCAGACCCCCCCCCCCCCTCCCCATACACGCGCACACCAACAAAAGCAATCACTCCAGAGGGACCCCCAGACACACATAGGAAGGGACTTGTGTGCGTCTGGGGTCTTTTTGGAGTGATTGTGTGTGTTGGTATGTGCGTGTATGCGGGTTTGTTTTTTTTTTTGCGCTCTAATATGATTTACCAGATTTACGAACTAGCCCAACATAAAGATGTCGTAATGTTAATGCAGCACTCGCAGGTGGGGGAAAATGTGGGCCTAACACCTGAACTCTCCGTTCCGGCTCAAAAGTCTCGAACGAATTGGCGACATGGCACGGCGCAGTAACGCCGACGTGTCCTCTGTGAGGTTGAGCGAAGAGAGAGAGAGAGAGAGAAACTGAAAGATGAAAAGACCAGAGCCAAGTGGGCTCGCCACCTGTTTTACTCACTTCTGCAAGGCATACGTCGCGTGCCTTAAAGAAACTCTTTCCTTTGTTGCTCAAAGTGGGGCCCACTACCAGTGTCGAGTTATACATTGCCCTTTTTGAAAGAAACATACAACAGGCAGTCATCACTGTGTTTCGCGCTCGCAAAGTCAGATAGGAAACGCCTCCATGAGATGGCATAACCATGAGACGTCTAACGCTGCGCACATTTTGGACGTTACGTAGACAACACTAGCGTATGTCCCTGTCTTTTTTTTTTTTTATTCTCCACTTACCTCATCTCACATCCAACCCTTGAGCGACGCCTCAAACCGCGCTGAAAAACCAAGCACACTCGGCCATACTGTACACAGGTTTTTCTATGTATTCTTTTAGCTCCCTCCTCCCGTTTTTTTCTTTTTCTCCGGTGAGCTTCCTCTCCATCTTCAACGCCTTTTCTAGCTGCTCGCTTTCCCCCTGGCTGACTTCGACCTTTTACTGCTCGTTATTATTTTTTCTTCTCTGTCTTCCTGAGCTTTGTTCTTCCTTTCACGGCAAGTTGCATGCTTGGCGGCTAACAAAACTGCAGCAGAGAACTGCAGAAGCGAGAACGAAACAAGGAGGCAGAAAAAGAAGCGCGACCGAACCAACAAAAGAAAAGAAGAACGGATGGCGGGGGAGTTGCGACGGGGAGGGGACCTGAGCGCAGCGCGGCGTGCGGCCTCCTTTGCAGTTTGCCTTGGCTCAAAGCCTCCTTTTGTCGGGCTGCCTGCTGTCTGCTCCTAATTAAATCGACCACTGCGCATGCGCCGACTTCAGGGCGAGGGCGGTACCAGGCGCGCAGTCGAAGAGGAGCCGCACTCCGTTTCCCCTGTATCCCTCTCCCCTTCTCCCGTTGAGCTTCGGGTTTGGACGCACAGCGCGAAGAGACAGCGACGCCGCACTCGGCGGCCGTCAACGGGTGCGCTGTTCGTCAAGCCGTGGTTTAGTTAACTGGGAACAAGTGGAGCCAAGAGGCTATCTAATGTCGCAAGTGTTGTGCAGTTTCTCTGTGAATGCATAGAAGTGAGATCTGCTTTGGTTGATGCAGTAAAGGTATTCATTACTCAAGGCTCATGACTTATGATTCACACCTGTTTGCAACATTTAGCCGGTCTTTATTACACATGTGATTTCCGACTGGGCACTTCGGAGCGCTCTGGCAGCGCTGCAAAAGTCCTTTGAAGCGGCACCTAAGCTTTACTTACAACGTACCAAACCGGCTCCAATGTCAATGCAGAAGCATTTTAATCACTGTTAGAGCAGGCCTATCAGCGCAACGCTGCCGGAACTCTGTCTTACACAGCCACGCAGTGTCGTCCAACTGCGTTGCAGCGACCAATCAAAGACGCCATTCGTAATTTAATTCGAAAGAAATGTAGGTCTCGCAAGGCATTGGTTTTCTAGGCGTAGCTACGCGCCGGCTCACTCACCGCGCGCGAAGGGCTCACGACCAGAAAGAAATCATATGTTCTGGTACCGCAGATAAGAGAGAGAGAGAGAGAATGATAAATGAAAGGCAGGGAGGTTAACCAGTACCAGGAAAGGCAGGGAGGTTAACCAGGGACTACCCTACACTAGGGGAAGAGATAAAAAGTCGATCGTAGCATGTGGGTTCACGATGAGAACAAAAATTTTAGATTTTTTTACGAACTAAAACCACGATATCATTATGAGGCACGCCGTAGTACGGGGTTTTTTAACACGTGGAGGTTCCTAAACGTGTTCCTTAGTCTAAAAGTAGACGGGGACTTTTGCATTTAGCCGCAATCGGAATGCGACCGCCATGGCCGGGATGGAACCTTCACCCTCGAACACAGCAGCGCAATGCATTAGTCCCTGTGCTGCCACCGTGGGTTGAGTTCAGGATGAGCGCTTCCCCTTTTAGAACATGTAGTTCCAATGGCGCAACGCCGAACGAAATAGCCGGTTTTATAATCGCTAAGTCACCGCGAACAGGTGTCCCGTGTCTCAATTGACCTTCTCCTTAAAACTTGGGTTTCTGGATAACCAAAACGATATTCGATGTCTTTAGCGTAGCGGTAAAACACTTAGCGTGCTCTGTGATCAAATACATCGAGGGCCGCAACTTGCATATCACGTTGACAGCTTTAACAAAGTGTTGCACAGAGCGAAACGCGAAAGTGTGCGTCGCCATCTCGTGAGAACGACATGAAGCACTTGCTCAAACACTACGGGACGAAAACTAACTGTCGCTTGTCGAATTGACGCTATATTGGGAAAATATTGCGTTTAAAAGCGGGAATATTTTCCTTTAGAAATGACTTATAAAAACTGCACAAGAAGCTTGCACCATGTTCCGGCGTTCATATGAAGACGTGTCTAGAAGTGCCCAGGATCAAGAACTGATCAACAGCGGGTGAACGAGAGAAGCCTCAGCCAGGAGCCAACGTTTTGAGAAAGGGTTCATGTCTTCGTCAGGGCGACAAGACAAATCACCTCGTCGAAACAGTGGGTCCCGACTAAGGCCTTCCTTGTTCCTCTACTGTCGATCACGTCTCCATCTTCCCGTCTTGTTCCAGAATTGTGAATGCATCTTAAAAACAGTGCTCATTTATTGTTAAAACTTTCTAGGCGAATTGATATGCAGAGCGGTAGCCAGTAGCGCAACCTGCTGTAATGCGAGACTGCGGTACACTATACTGCGAGACACTATATACCATAGAAGGATCAACATTTGGGCGAGTCGGTACTGGTTGAACATCTCGAAGGGGCTGTTCAGCGCTGTCCTGTGTGTTCCTGCCTTCTGTCTTCGTCAAATTGCGCTGCCCCTTCAAGATGTTCAGTTATATACCATCAATGTCTAAAGCGTCTAAAGCGGAAATTAGCACCAGAGACAAGTTACCGACAGAAATACATCTGTAAACAGGATTTGAAAGAAGTTTGAGTGATCCATTGCGCGTCTGCTGAGCGCTGATCATTTATGAGCGAATGGTTACTTGGTACAAGTCTCCATAGCTGTGTAGCAGCCGCTGCCTGCGGTCCCTTAGAGGTTTAAGAAGATGAAATTTGAAAAAAAAATATTGCATCTGGTTTAACTTGACTGAACATCAATGCTGTGCTGCGAATAATGAGTCAGCAAACCTGTGGTTGCCAAAATTTATGAGCTCATTTCATTTCGAAGATTATACACCTTCATATTCACAGGAACTTGAGATGCACTACTGAGCTGTCTGTAGCCTCGTGTTTAACACGAATTCGGAAATGTCGAAACAAGAAGTCAGTTTAAGATACAAGAGTTAAAATATACTTATGTTGCATACATTGCTGATTCGTAAGAAGGTATAGCAGTGAAAATAGGGCATGTGATATAATATCTTAAACAAATTACCTGTAAGTATCTTTCTTCTTCAAGTACTAAAACGGAAATTGCACTATAAGCAGTTCGAACTATACTTAAAGGACTTCTGTACCTTTTGTTGGGAATAAAACCAACAAGCAGGGCAAATAAGGAAATACTCAGCGCAGCGTGCGTAAATTCAAAGCTATCGACATTTGTGTTTTTATACGTCAAACTATAAAGACAAGCTATTGCGTGCAGGTCAAGACAAGTCGTGATAGTACTGCTACGTTTACAAACGCTAGCGATTCGGTATTCACTGCAGAAAATTTTAAGATGCAAACCTAATCCCCCCATCTGCTCATCGCAGTACATGTTCTGAAAACAAAGCAATTAGGTATTAGTATCAACAGCTCGGCTTTATTACCGCGAAGTTGGCGTCGCTCCGAACACATGTCGCGGAAAATGAGCAGAGCGAGATACATGATCTTGCTTATTGTGTAAAGCGGATAAAGCGAACTCGACGATCTGAAACTACCGAGTGATGATCATGCGATCAGCGTCGTCGACAGCAAGGGTAAAGAAAGAACGGCACCTAGAATCTTAAGAGAAACAGATACGGTTGAAGAAACAGCAATAGCCTTGGCAATCTCAACCTGTTCGGAGAGAGCAATAATACTCACAGATTCACAAGCAGCTTGCCGGAATTTTCAGAGAGGGAGAATCTCCAGCCAAGCCCTACAAATCCTCACAAAAACGGCAAAGAATCTACCGGAAATATACACCATTTCAACTCCGGGGCACGAGTCTCTGCTTGGAAATGAGTCTTGCCGACGCCTCCGCCCGACCTCACGTTCACCGGACTTTCTAACAGGACGCGTCAAGGAGAACGAATGAATTCTCGAAAAAGTACAGCGATATTCTACAACACTACAGGCTATACAGAAGAACTTACCCGCCACCTCACCCCAGCCTAATTAGGAAAGAGGCAGTAACCCTCCGGAAAACCAACAGCTACGTCCACGGTATCCTATTGTGCCGAATCTCACCTACTCAGCATTTATATATATACTTCTGCAAGTACTGTAATTTCCGAGACAACCTGTGCCATATGGTATAGGGATGGGCCAGAAAAAATGGCACCGCAGACACCCAAACACTAACCGAAGAGCAGTGGGAGGCCAAGCTATTAGACCCGTACCCGGAGAGACAGCGCAGCCTCATCGAACGGGCACGGGAGATGGCCATGGCCCACGGCGACCTGGAACAAGGAGGCCGCCCACCTAGAGCGCAAACTGCGCTTGCTCAAAATAAAGGTTCATTCTCTCTACCAAGTGTTTGGCTTGAGCTACATATATACTATGGTTAAGTCATAAGAAGCGAAGAAACAATGACACGAAGGGCGGCATAGAGAAAATTATTCGTAGCTCTTAATTGAATTAACGAAATGATTAATAAATGGAAATGAAAGTGGATGAAAAAAACAACTGGGCACAGGTGTGATACGAACCCATGTCTTCGCATTATGCGTGCGAGGCTCTTACCAACTGAGCCACCGCGGCGCCGTGTTCCCATACACTTTCTGGGGTATTTATGTCTTCCTATTTATGTCTTCTGAGATTGGTAGCCCAGCGCCACCCCCCATCTCTCTCTCACGCATGCACACACGCATACACACACACAAAGGAAATCATGGCACTCATTTCGGTGACTGTGCGGTTATGCCGTTGTGCTTCTGGGCAGGAGATCGCGGGCTCGGTTCCCCTTCGAGGCAGGCGCATTCCGATTAGGGCGCAATAAAGAAACGCTCGCGTACCCTGCGCTTTAAAGAACCTAATCAGATCTAGAATAATCCAGAACCTTCATCACAGTCCTGCGCTGTTTGAGACGTGAAAATTCTTAATCAATTAGCTTTACTCAATAAATCATCAGCCCTCAATCAACATCAAATGGAGGAGTCGACAGTACTGCCTTGGAAGATACAGAACACTGCTTACCGGCCAGGTTCTTTCGAGTACAAAGTCGTTTCTTCTTGAAGTTGGCGCATAGAACGAAGCAGTGCAAAGGACCCGCGGGGACATTTTTGTACTAGTTTAATAAGCTGGTTTTCTCTGTTTTAAGCGGCTCCGCCTAACGAACTTGTTCGGAAAGGACTGCCGTGACATGAAGTTCAGGAACTTTTCTTCTGAAAAATTCTCTACCTTAAGAGAACTCAAGAAATCCGCCAATTCCCACATCTCTAAATGTCCAAAGAACACATGTGTCGGATTATGTTGATCTTATATTTAGAACGAAATTTCCAAACCAAGAACAAAACCCACAAGAATACGGGATGTGCAATATGTTGAGACTCGGCGCTAGAACTCGGACGTCTTGGCGTCATAATGCACGAAAAGATGGTGTGAGAACATGTATTGACAGCGTGACTACCAAGTTTTCCTGAGTCATCAGGATTTCGTGCGCAGCACGCCTTTTCTTTTACCACCCGAAATTGAACTACCTTATACTCGTTAGTTCTCCCCATCCTCACGTACAGTCCTTTATTATTGCGTAAAACCACAAGTTCGAGCCTACAAAAGTTGTACAAGCTACAAACGAAAAATGTCAGTATTATAAGCGATGTCCCACTTACCTATAACACCAGCTCACTACTCGATGCCTATATCACAGCTTTACAAAATTAAGTATACACCCATATAAAACTAGCCATACACGATAAAAAGTTCCTTTCCTTCAAGGCGAAACAACGGAAGAATACTTGCTCAACGCGCAGTAAGGATCGACGGTACATAGCACGATTCAGATTGAACAATGGAAACCAAATGCTTGGCTTCCGACTTTCTGAAATCGGCTACAAGACACTTGACATAATATGGCGTGGATAATAGCTGCTTCTTTTAACTTTTAACAAGAATTGAAGTAAACAGATGTAGTTGTTATAATATGTGGCTCACTGTATGCTTTCTTTCAAGCAATTTTTCTTTTTTCTTTTCGCTATCGCGCTGCGTTGTACCTTACATACGCATTCCACAATATTGTAAGTATATTTGACTATATTGTAACTTAAAATAAACAATGTTGTTTATTTTTCTTTGTATCTAGCTCTTTTCTACGAATATATAGACCTTTGCACTGAGGCTTCCACGAGCGCCACCATATTTGGACTACTGGCGCCGCCTAGCGTGTGCTTGGCGGCGATGCCATACTGGACTGTCGTTGCTCAGCCTCAGCCGGCTAAGCGCTGCTGTTGCTATCAACAAACAGATCTAAAAACATTGGTTGCTATCTACATCTGTGTTGCTCCGTATCTTCGGCCTTCACAGAGTCGTCTTGCCACTTTCGTGCTATTCTCACCAGTGTCGAGAGGCATCGGCTACGCATCGAGACGGAAACTTTCTTGCTGGCAGCGGCCGTACGACTGCACGCGACTGCTCGATGGTGCCGGGAAGCGTCAGCTCAGCGCTGCAGCTGCTTTCACCTATGATTCTCCATGTCTTAAGTCTCCTCAGCGTCGTTTTGGACCTTTAGTGCAAGTATCATCAGTGTTGAGAGGTGTCGCTTTACGCATGAAGGCGCATACTTTCCTGTTTTGAGCGCCCGTGGCTGCAAATCAGTCCGTGCGATTGCGGAATGGCGTCGACGTCAGCCACTGTCGGCTTGCCGCCTTGAGCCAACAAGGCCAAAACTTGACCTTGTTGGCTCATATTTGCATATTTATAGCCCATCTAAACATTAGGGGCTGACGATGGAGACACACACAGCACATCTTACCTTCCTCGCGTATCCGAGCATCGGCTCTGGATTCTCAGATGTCCGCTTCCCGTCGACAAAATGAATCGAGCAGACGCGCAACGACTCCGTAGGGACGAATCCCTTACGATTTACAGCGCTAATCCAGCGATGCTTCAGTACCGCGTCGGCAGGAAACCGATACAACAGGTACATGTTGCAGCCGCAGTCCTCTTGTAGAACATTGTGCGTGCTGCACTGCACTTTTCTTGCTGCATTGCGCTTCTTCTGGTTGTTCGAACAACGGTACAGAACGCAGTGCTGCCCGGACGTTCGCATAGCCTGTGCGGATAAGCTTAAAATCGCGAAAACGTGGTGCAGTCAATGCGGGAACTGCGCGCGTGACAGTCCAGCAAGAGAGGGCAACTGTGAGACGCTAGCTACTCTCGCTACCGGGGGTCTGGTATCCGTTTCCGATTCTCTGGTTCGAGGCTTCCGGTGCAAAGGTCTATAGTGCAGAATCAACTGTGCATGCATCCCCCTTTTTTATGTGTGTGTGCTAAGTGTACAGTATAGTCAGCTATGCCTTGTAAAGGGGACACAGTTGCTCTAAAGCTTGGAAATGTTTTTTGACTGTGTGCCCCAACAACTAGGATGTTGAAGATAAAGACGTTCATTGACTGAAACTGCTAAAATTGGTTAACCCTTGTGCTGTCTGGTAAAACAAGGAAATTATGTACGTTTCTCATTGTAACTGCTGTAGAAATAAAAAAAAATCTGCGCAACACCTCTAGATGGCGGAGCCTAGACCATCATTCTTTAAGCTATCGCACGCTATTGCTCATCATAATTTCCTTGATGAAACGCTCATAGGGTACGTTCAAAAACGTGCTTCGGACGTTAGCTTTCTGCACCAGCAGTGAAGGCGCCCGAGTCGCGAGAGAGCGTCCAACTTAAGGAACACTTTCTTTTTTTGCCTGCTCGGGAACGTAGTGGTGTAAAGGATCAAAGGGAGGGTTTTTCATTAAAACTAATTATAAATCCGCAACGAGAGTGATAGATCGTTCTAGGTCAGGCGCTCATACGGTAGGTCCACGGCAAAAAATGTTATTGCCGGGACCACGAAGGGAGTTTCGACAGCGGCATTCTGGAAGCTTCTGCACCTTATTGCTGTAATATACGCACAACATCTATGCATAGTCTTTGTGCAATGTTTTATTTATTTATTTATTTATTTAAAATACATAAACTCAGGGTCAAAGGCATTAGAAATGGAAGTGGGTTACAAGTGATCAGGAATTTAAAAACAGAAACGAGCAAAAACATACAAGTTCTAATTACACAACGTTAGCTAAGGTGTTCATGAAACAGGTGATGGTACGAAATGGTAATCAAGACTCCGCTCCGCACGTGACTTGATCTGTCGCCGGTACCTGTCACCAGTACCTGCTGTAAGACTTTTGTCGCCCAGAACGCCCTCCAGAATATGTTGAAGTTTACATACACTATGGTGCCTTCTTTTTAATTTCATATGCGAATGTAATCACAGCGAATCTATGCTAATAGTGAGCACAACACAGCCGAGGCGCACGAAAGCCTTGACTACAAAGGGCGGCGGTAGTAGAGACTGCTGTAGCAGCCGAATACATTAAAGCAAGACTCGACAGGGGTATACTCAGTTCCATAGATAGCGTGCAACTCTGTGAAGGCTAGCAAGACCGCTTGGAGTAGCTCCGTTCGCACCAGGAAATATATGCGTGTTTTTACCAACAGTTACGTGAAATAGCTCATTTAGGCTCAGTAATAAATGAAAAAAACTTATACCTTAAAAATTCACAACCTCTGTTAAACGGCTGGTAATACATTTTGTTAGATAATCTTGCGGTTCGTTATGTTCCTTCTTGGGTTTTTTTTTTCTTTTTTTTTTTTTTTTACAGACCGTCGCGGCGGCTCCCGCGCACGCTCGCGAAACATGTGCGAGCACGAGATGCGCGGAGTTTCACATTTTCATTACCGATCTTCATGCGAAGCTTCCACAGCGATGCACGATAAGTATGAAACCGAGCATAGATTATTAAATCGGCCCTGAAGTCAGCGTGCTAGGATAGACACGTGTAAAGATCCCGTATGGAAAAACACGTGTTGCCGAATGCGAGCTGCGAAAAAGAACGATGAAATTGTGCACGCCCCTCCCTCCATGAGCACGACGGGACTAGTAGGACTAAACTCTGTGGAAGCAGCAGCTGAATGCTAACGGAGTTTTCATGAACCCGTGAAAAGTCTATCAGCCTGCTTTCTGGGTCGAAAATTGGCATGTCGAGCACACGTAAACTTTTGTGGGTGTGGTAAGACTGACTAAACCCGTTTAGCAGAGATAGGTTGACTTGCCGAGGCGCACGTATGGTCGGGTCGCGTCGGCGATACACAGCCATTGTCGACCAGGGGACAAAGGTTATGTTTGTACGTTTTGTTGACTCGTCTCGACGCTGGGTGCCACTGCGAATTTTCACCCACCAGAAGCGAGTTTATGTAAATACGGTAGGGTCGTGGTGGTGACAGCCTAACTCCTGACTGGACTTATTTAGGTTGTCACAGTAAGCGAATTGGCACAGTTAAATTCTTGATGGAGAAAAAAATTTAATGAGATAAGAGGCAGAGAGATTGGCAGGAGGAGCACGCCTCTGGCCTGCTACTCCGCACTGGGCTGGATGGCAAGAGGAAAGTGAAGGAAGGTTAGGAATTATGACGACGATGAGAGAGAGAAAAAGAATAAAGGAAAGTCAGAGAAGTGTAACTAGACGATATCTCTGCTTGGCTACCCTGCACACTGTGGAAGGGGAAAAGAAGCACGAAATATGAGACGTATATACTCAATACATTTTACAAATGCACAAGAAGAAAATGATGTGCGCACTCAGTATTATGTATCATTGCACCGCAATGAAAGCTTCGAAAGCACGACTCATAATGTTCGTCAAACGAAATCATATAATATTGCAAGTTACCCGCCGTGGTTGCTAAGCGGATATGGTGTTGGGCTGCTAAGCACGAGGTCGCGGGATCGAATCCCGGCCACGGCGGCCGCATTTCGATGGAGGCGAAATGCGACAACACCCGTGGTACTTAGATTTAGGTGCACGTTAAATAACCCCAGGTGGTGGAAATTTCCAGAGTCCTCCACTACGGCGTGCCTCATAATCAGAAAGTGGTTTTGGCACGTAAAACCTCATAATTTAAATTTATTTATAGTATTGCAAACTGGCGGTGCGTGAATCGCTAAGCGTGCGTGCGCATGTTGGTTCTGTCATGCTCTCTCGGAGGCGATGCATTTCCCATGGTCTTCATTGAGACTTAGGCGCGGCTTCGAACTCAGGCTGTGATGTAGCGTGTTCGACACAATTCCTCGGTGGCAGCACTCGTGCTTCAGGCACAAAGCGACAACGCGCGTAAACTGGGATGTCCATGCACGTTGAAGGGCCAAGATTAGAGCCTAAATGTAGCTGCGATACTGCATCGGCGGCAACGTCTGCGTCGGCTGCGATATCGTGCGGTAGCTAGTACGCAGAGGACCGCAATCCGCTGAGGTCGTGGCCTGTCGCCCGTTCCGCATGCAGGCCTTCGCCACAGTACGTCAAATGAAGACTAAGGAGGAATATTAAGCAAAGCTGCGTTAGTAAATCAAGCATTAGTATAAGTCACCGACAGTCTTACCGTGAAAGCAGGATTGGGAGGAACGAAGCAACAAAACGAAAGAAAAGCCGCGGCGCTGCCCCTGTAGATTGCGCACCCGCTCTCTGCGGCGTCACGAATTTTAACAGCGTCCACTCGGGTCTATTGACTCTTTATGGATGCACAGAAGAAATGTACCGCACTCCAAGAGAACCTACGAAACAACTTCTAGTAAAGGAGAACGTGCGATAGGATTGATGCGCCGTTTCAGTAATAAAAAGATGGGTCTGCGCACGGCTACGTTGTTGATGTTTTATAAACTTTGCGTCCGCCCCATTCTCGAATTCGGCTGTGTCCTTTATTTTTTTCAGGATGCGCTGCATTCAAGATGACACATTTAATACTACTGCAAAGGCAGGCGTTGGGTCTTTGTTTTGGGCAGCCAAGTTTTGTGGCTAACGATGTGCTTTATTTGGAGGCTGGAATTAATGCGCTCGAGTCCAGATGTAAGCAACTTACTGTCCTGACTTTTCTGAAGCCTTACGATGCATCCCTCTCCCACTTGCAATCCGTTTTCATCAATTCTGCCGATTCATTTTTCATAACACGTTGGCGCGGCGTTATCGATAACCACAAGTTGTTTTTTATTCAGACGCTGTTATGAAAACTTCATCTTCGTCTGCCGTGCCTTATTTCTCCCAAAACTAATTCGTTAAAGTAAAGCTGATTTTTTAGTATATTTTTCGAAAATACGCAAAACTTCTTCCAGCGCGCATACTTGAAGGTCTCCTTCAAAGTCATGTTAGTCAATTTCCGTCTCACCTGATTATTTCTACGGACGCAAGACAGAATTTAGAGAATGCTGGAGGTGGCATCATTCCAAATCAGCCTAGCTGGTCTTTTGCTCTCCCGACTCGCTGATCACATCCCATTACTTCTTGCAGGATTTCTAGCAATTATTCTGGATATCAGAAAATTGGATCCACAGAAATCTAAGGTAATAATTGTTACCCATAAGCTTTCGGTTGGTACGCATCTAACTTCTAATAATCGGTCACACCTGCTGAGTATACTTTAGAGTATTGACCCGGACAATTTCTCTGAAGTCCGCTTTGTCTGGGTCCCCAGTCATAGTTTTAAATGAATCAGCTGACTCACTCGCATCGTCGCCACTACATGGTCCAGTCTTTATTCTTCCTAAATTAGCTTTTATAACAGGAGCTAGATTTAAGCGCTTTTTATTTCTAAATTGTAATGATTCATCCCTACATTCCGCAGATGATTTTCGACGTGTAGATTTCCGGTGGAACACGAGCAAATGCCTTTCGCGACAGTGCCAGGTGTCCTTATCAAGCTGCCGCTGTAGAGTTTCCCGTATAAATTTTTACCTCGATAGATCTGGTTTATCCATAGCTAACCTCTGCTCTTCTCGAAATCTTCCCGCTCCTCTGCTCTTCCCGCTCCTCTGGAAAACGCAGAAACCCTGCCTGACCGGCTGCTTTCTGCAGACGCACGTCCCCGATCTGTCTTTCTTTCTTTTTCATCCTTTTACCTTCTTTTTGGTTCATTCTTTTCTGTTTTAGTATGTAAACTGCAGCTGCAGATATAATAGCAGCTACGGGCATAAATTCCTATTTCATTTAGAATAAGATTCAGTTGACAGTTTGCGCTTCGCTTGTCGTGTGTTCTTTGTTTTCTACTAACTTCGTGTGTTAAATGCGTACCACAACGCAACAGAACGATATGGATTTAGAACGGGTGACGGCCACCCTGACCATGGAAAGCGCAAACTGTTCGATACTGTCCCTGGATCCTGTCCTAGAGCCTGTCATAAGTACTGTCCCTAGAGCCTAAATCAAAGCCGTTTTACTAGATGGAAAATGGCACATTGAAACAGCGCATCAAAAAGCATCACACTTTTCATTAAAACAAAGCGGTTATCAAGTGTAACGACACCTGCTGCTAACCAATCAAACAAGTACACTTGTTGTAAAGTATACTGGTTATAAATTATGTTGGTTATAAGTACGCTATCCATACGGCCGTCATGCGTTACTAAAGAGGCTGGGAATTCATTAGACATACCAGCAGTTATGGAGGCATTGCGTGGTCAAAGGGCAGTGGAAACATACGCGAATATCCTGAAAGGAATCTACAGAGATTGCACAGCTGCATTAATTCTTCACAAGAAAAGTGCAACAACACAATTTATTGAGGTCGTCAGGCATTGTGATACAATATCTACAATGCTAACCACTGCGTGCCTAGTGTTAAAAATGTCAGATTGACAACGATTACGTGAGAGGATCAAAGGAAAATGTTCTAGCAACCTGTAGGTAGGTCTAAACGCACATTTAGGAGTAATATGAAAAACGTGACGCAATTTTCGATAGCCTGGTAAGCGGACAAGTGTTAGCGATTGGTAGTCAGGCTCCAAAACTTGTGACAGAGTACATTTATCTAGGCCAATTAGTTACTGGGGACCCGAATTACCAGAAGGAAATTGTCAAACGTATAAACTGGTTGAAGCGCATCAGGCAGGTGCTCCGAAGTCATGACCGGCAGCTTACCGATATTCTCAAAAATAAAGGGGTACAATGATTGCGTTCTACCGGTACTGAAATGTGGGGCTTGAACTTGTAAGATAGCAATCAAAGACTGCGCAACCGACAATGGAAAGAAAAAAATGGCTGTGGCTTAGCTAAGGTTAAGCCCAGGATGCGAAGCATACTAGCCTTTATTTTAGTTGTTGAACCACTGTTTAGCCTGGTGAACTGCTGTTGCTTGGCTATATTTGGTTCGGCTAGACGAAGAAACAACTCATGCGTTACTCTGCTTCGCCTTCAAGAGTGGAACGCGACAGCGTTCCCGTCGACCCGCCAAGGGGTGTAAGACAATGGGCTACGGCGCAGCGACTACGCGCCCCACATTGGACGCGGTGAGCGTCGAGCAACGCAGCGTTCGGCGCGGCAACGAAATGTGCGCCTGAGCAAGCGACGCACGCCTGAGCCTTAGAAACAGCTCGTTTCTAAGGCAACACCGCATTCACTAGAGGCGCTTTTGTAGCGCTTTGAAGCATCGTACTCGTGGCTCAGTGGTAGCGTCTCCGTCTCACACTCCGGAGACCCTGGTTCGATTCCCACCCAGCCCATCTTGCAAGAGTTGAGCCAAAGCCACCTAGAAACATGCGCAGCTGCTTATATACCGCCGCGACGCCGCGAGCGACGGCGCGAGTTGGAGCCCCGTTTCTCCTCTGTCGTGACGTCACGGTGTCACGTGGTCAGCCTTGAAGGCGACACCGCCGCGCCTGAGGAGCTGGGTTGAGCTATAGTAATATGCTTCGCATAAAATGACAGCTGTAACGTTAAGAGATAAGGAGAGACGGGTATGAATTAGAGGCGGTGGTGATGATGAGGATGAATTTGTTTTGTGAATTCAGATGGTAAAATGGGCAACATCTGTACAACATTTGCCCCACGAGCTTAGCAAGAGTATTGCGCCAAAGGCTCCATTTCGAACTGGAATTTTACAACTGAAATTATCAATGGCTAGGTACAAAGCGGTTGTTGTGAAATCGGGGGTCCGTGCGGCCAACGAAGGTTCCATGGATGGTGCCGTGCCAGGTGCCGCTAAAAGAATGGTTTCGAGCGACGTTAAAGAGAAAGAAAAAAAGGGATTATATAAAAAAAAGTACTGGTTCAGTTTTACAACAAGGCTCCCACTATCGGAGCCCACTACATGCTAGCGTCTTTGCATGTCCGAGCGTCTCTTTTTTCACAGCCGTTCGGTTACGATTTTTATGCCCTTTTCTTTCCTCTTTCCCTCGTTGAGGGAATTCACTGGCCATTCGCAAACGCCGAATCGTTGACCACCTCTATCGTGCCTCACTGGTCTCCAACGTGGTGCTTATGTCTTCTACGTGCTGCTCGTGTCTCCGACGTGGTGCACCTGTCTCCAACGTGGCACAGTGCGAGGCAACAGCGTGGCAAACCATGAAACCGCCGTTGATTTCCCCAGGAGTCCCTGCCAATGACCCTGTCATCGATTAGTGGCCTCTTCGTGACGGTCAGAAGGGCGTCGTTGCTGTCTTGAAGGGAAGTGAATGATGAGGCGTAAACATCAACCGTGAGAACTGCATGTCGCTGGTGAGGCATACCCCGCTCTGAAGGACCGCCAGGCACAACACGGTATAGCGTCCTAAGGAGCTATTCACAACATGTCATTAAAATGCGGATTATTTTCATTGTGGAACATTCGTGCTAATGTCCTTCTGTTTCGTTCACCTCGATATGCATACAATCTCCATCGCGAAGAACACGCTGTTATTACGCAGCAACATCTGTACGTCATATAAGGACCCACGAGATCTCAGCGCCCCGATTTCCTTTCCTCTCAAATCTATTCTACCAAGAGCCGAACAGAATTCGTGATACCGAAGCGCCAGTGCTCCGGCCACTTGTTCTCTTAGGCAGTTGTGTCTCCCGTCAGGCGGGTAGCGTGTCGGTTGAACGTGGGCCCATATTGGAGGCGCGTGCCATTCTTAAAAGGCGCGCGGCCGCACTACGCAATCGAGTGAGCCCGCCGGCGACGTCCTCCGTTTGCGGCGCAGAGGGGCCCGCCGGACCGATCCTCGGCGCAAACACGAGGCCACGCGACATCCGTGTTCCCACGCCGATTCCGCACACCGCCGGACGAGCACGTGCGTCCCGTGTAGCTGCGATCCAGCGAGCTAGCGCGCGGCACGGTTGCGCAGCCAAAAACGAGCAGCGCCATACGGAGCGGCTGCTGAATGAACATGCAATCTAGTGGCGGCATTTTTTTTTGTCTGCCAAGGTGTGGCGAAAAAGAATGGAAACACTGTTTTCGGCACAGCAGCCGCGTCCCATGAACTGCTCTATTAAAGCAGTAACCCCGTGGAGTGCACAACGACCGTCAGTATCACTGCCTAGCGTGGTATAGAAAACGCGGGGCAAGTGCGTTTTACGTGGTTACCGTTTCATGGGTGGAACTCATGGGAAACACGCAAGAGGCGAAAGCAGAAAAAAACATTGAACAAGCTTAGACATCAAAGGCATCGTGACCTTTCACTTCTGTGGTATATTTTAATACAATATACGTATATATCAATAGTTAATTTTTTCTTCTTGTACTCGTAATTTAGTATTGTAACCCTCTTACAATGCCCTCGATGGGCCTGTAAGGTATGTTAAACAAAACAGGGCTGCAAAATTGTTATGCCGGGAGCCGAAAGCAATTGACCGTCTGGAGAAGGTAACGAGCGCACCGCCTGTCAGGAAATAAAAGCTCACGGGCGGTATTTTGTAACGGTCCATTTCATTTTCCATTCTTCTTTATCTAGAATCAGTTGCTCTGACTGGCCGATACCGGTGATAACAACAAAACGGCAGCGCCCCAATCAATGACCAAAGTGAAGAGAATGGAAAGTGAAATGGATTGTTAGAAAGGGTCCCAGAGTGCTGAATTGAAGGACTGGCTCTGTGCAGGTCATGTGTGCATTGCGATGTTGCGTCACTCTTACATAGAAAAGGAAAGAGAGAGACCCCTTAATTTTGAATTGAATTAGAATCAAATTAAACCGAAAGGAATATACGCAGGTTTAAACAATGAACAGCTGCCGTGCTTCATTGACGGCTAGTGACATGTAAATTGTGTAAAAATTCTATTCGACTTTGTGGTTTAAGGCGCTTTGTTCTTGTTAAATGCTATCATCGCGTCAGAGTCTGCGGATCTGTCATCTACGGCTGGAACGATACTTTCAGTCATTAGAGGGGCGGCCGTTTTTCTGCCGTTCCATACATTTTTTTTCTTTTCTTTAACGCTTAGCTTATTCATGATTTTCGGAGATAGCTGCTATGTCTTTAATGTTTGTCACTCAGCTTTGAGGCTTTACAAGCCTGCTACATGCACACTGCTGTCCACAGTCGGAGTAGAAGACAAATAATACGCAGCGACTAAGGCTACAGCAGTTGAATTGTGTTTCAAGTGTGAGTGCTGCAGGGCACTTCCTTATAGCGTTATGTTTCAATATGAATTGTTACTTAGGGTATCGAAATACTGTAATGCAACGATAAATAGACCGTACTGTGAAAAATGCAAAGCCAATCACCACACATGAGGAAGCAAATACTAAGCGCACGATGAAATGTGAACGATCTTTAAATTTACTACTACGATGGGGTTTTACATGCCAAAACCACTTTCTGATTATGAGGCACGCCGTAGTGGAGAACTCCGAAAATTTCGACCACCTGGAGTTCTTTAACTGGTACCTAAATCTGAGTACACGGTTGTTTTCGTATTTCGCCCCCATCTAAATGTGGCCGCCGCGGCCGGGATTCGATCCCGCGACCTCGTGCTCAGCAGTCCAACACCATAGCCACTGAGCAACCACGGCGGGTCCTTAAATTTACAATAATGTCGAAGTAACCGCTGCAATCATCGAGGGTTATCTCCGTGCATCTTTCTCGCAGCCCAGAAAGCCCGTTTTAAACTAACGAAGGAACAGTATGGATCAGTAAGTGTGGCCTTGGCTGTTCGATTCTTTAACGCTAACGAATTCTGACTGTTGCGAATATTCGTGAACCAAGTGTTCCTACGCAGCTGACCCTGAGGAACAAGCAGACGTCCACAGGCACGACGTAAAAAAAGGAGAGGCAAGGTTTGAAGTGCACGGAAAAACGTGCGAGGTTTAACCAACGTTGGTGGTAAGCACACCTACTCCGCTACTCCGAACACATCCTCGCTCATCGCGCCCCACGGCGCTGTTGCGCGACTGTCAGCGAGAGACGACGACAGAAGTGCGGGCACAAAAACGCCGACCAGGAGAAGAGAATCACGAGTAAACAAAGAACGCGGCCGCTAAAGAGCAAGGGAGACGCGGCACGGCGAGGAGGAGGCGAAGCGATAAAACGCGAACAACGCAACGGCGACCGACGCTCTTCTCTCGCCGTTAATACTCCTAATGGCGGCCGCCGCCCTCCGCAATGGTCCCGTAGAGTGCAGCGGCGCGCGCGGCCTCGAGTGCGACGCCCGTGCCTCGGCTATCGCGCGCACGTGCTTGTGTTTGCGGCGTGCGGGTTGTTTCTCTTGGGCCTCGCGCCGGTTGCGTTACCGGCGGCTTTGTGCACGCGCGGCCGCCACCGCCGCGGTGTAACTCTCTCTGCTGCCGTTCACTCGGGAGTGCTCTTTTTCTCCCCCGTCTCGATTCGCTTTGTCTTCTTTTTTTTTCACTTGTGTCCACGACGCTGACTGGCTACAGTGTACGTACAAGTGTATTTCCCTGTTTCCCCCTCCGTTTGCTTAGTAAACAAAGAAATGGTCATCGTCGCTTTCGTTTCTGTATCCTTCCCTGGCTCGCGTGTTTGTGCGGTGTGCATTTTACGTGCTACCTGCCCTCGCAACGGAAACATCCATTTCTCTGCGCCCTTTCTCTTGATGCACGAGCCGTATGACATTGCGCGTGCGTCCCCGTTCTCGGCCGAGTTTCGTTTCGCAGCACGACACCACCAATTCTGCCCCATAAAACTCTTGTTTTGACACGCGACATTAGGGGACACGATTATGAAAGCGTCACCGCGGTGTACCGCGCAGTGGTTCTCCGAGTAGGGTAGTAAGAAACATTTGTGGCTACGCGGCTACTTGCCTATAGTGGCGAAGCAAGAAACCATGGAAGACCTTGTGGTTGTCAAACATCTCTCCACTCTGTTATGACACATGTAGCTTCGCAGGGATAATGAGCGAATACCACTTCCAGTGATCGTGAAGACCAGGAAGCAGGAGATTAAACAATAAACTAAGCATACGAAAAGGAGCATTCCGGAGTAAATGCAGTGATGGCTCAGAGTTAAAGCGTAAGCGCGAAATGTAAACCCCTGTGATGCAGCTAAAAGACCACGAGACATATGCACCTGCAGCATCTACTGTCTTTCCCAATACACTCCATCCTCTTTGGAAATGTTGTTGCGCAAGCATCGGTTAGCATGCACGATGTGCGTAAAGAAGCAGGATAAGATAGATATGTTTGCCAGTTGCACAATAAGAAAAGTACGACTCGGAATTACCAAATGGTTTTCGGAAGGAGGGGGGCGGGGCGCGCACTTGATCGGGAACGGGGATGTGTGCGTATGCGTGTGTGTGAGAACGTATGCGATTTCCCGGCTACAGTGTCGGCCATTCGGATTCGAGATAAATTCCAACATTCTTATGCGCTTTGTTTATTGTTTGATAGATAGATAGATAAGAGATAATATTTAATGGATTTTTAGAATTAGTGTGCAAGGTAATCGCTGACACCACTTTTCTCCGGGATTGTGGCGCTGGTGCCATATGTATTCTATATCACAATTTTCGAAAATAACTGATGGAGTACGATAAGCATAAATTGAAATGCGAACAGGTCATAACGTCTGTCGCGCATAATTTCATGGTAGTACAACGTGAAATCACTCTGTAGCCAATTTCTAAGCATGGAATAGTCGAAAATCTACATACTGGTGTATGATTGAAGCCACTGCTATAAATGCAGATGAGCCTGGAAACTGAACAATGCACTGAAGTTTTAAAATTGTTTGCGTTTCAACTTATGCTATTAGTACACAACTTGTAGGCACTGTAATCTTTGTAGATAGAACGCGACGCTCAGTAAATCAGTCATGGACAGCTTCATGTTTTTATACAGGCCTATTTTACTGCTCAAAGCACTAAAATAGCAGGAAATCAAGTTTGAACTTCCATACCATCAAACTTGTGCGCATCTTAAATCGTTGTCATCAACAGGTTAAGAGAGACAAACATAAGATTTGACCTAGGCAATTCAAGAAATTGGAGTGAGATAACCAGAAATTAAAATCGTGGGGTAATTAGCAGTTATTCGCTAATATTTGCTAATTAAGGCCAAGTGAATTGCGGTGTTATACAGCGGCGGGAAGTAGTGGCGGTTCGCTAGCGTTTGAATGACTCACGGACGAAATTAATAATACATAGTCGATCGTGTATGCAGCAAATTGCTTAGGTGTTCCAACTGTGTGTGACTCCCTCTCATTTTCTATTACGGGGATACTTTTGTGCTTCCTCAACCCCCAAGCCACTCGCTTTCCTCTGGCATGTCGAAAAGCGTCAGAAAAGAAACGTGTATTATATTCATTTTTGGATCCATTTAAAGAAAACTAGATTTCTGCAGCTAATTCATGCGAATTTATCAGCTGCTAAAGAATTTTGGAAAAATTTACGTGACCAACGAGACTAATTATAAAATTAATTATAATTATAAGACGAAGAACCTGCTGCTAGCCTGTCTGAGTAGCTCTGCCTACATTTATCGTTATTTTCGTTATTTTCTGGTAATATTACTGGTCAGAACGGTTCAAGACGTCTGTCGACTCGAAAAGGTACCTTCCGTATCGGAGACCGACGGGTGCTGCGCCACCCGCCGCCTCACAAGGTGCTAGAAGGAACCAAGCTGGCACCGACGAGCACCCCGCCATGACCTCCCAAGGGCTGACACCGGGTCAGAAGCGCCAGCTGGTTTGTACAAGCCAGCCTGACTGCAAGCGACAAGACACTGGTGAATCTGAAGACGAGTCAACTATCATCGATGACGAGAACGTGGCGACCGCTTCAGACCTAGACATGGACGAGGGTGGTTTCCGAATTGTGCGCCATCGTAAAGACAGGGCGGAAGGCATTCCAGTGTTAATCACTGCAACATCCGAAAGAGATGATTTAAGGCAAATAAACCCTATTGTCCTGTATTCTCAGCTTGAAACGATTCTCGGTGGAGCACCAGTGAAGAGCCACTTCACAGCACAGGGAGCACTGCTCTTAAATGTAGAGACAGAAGGACAAGCCAACGTCCTTCTCGAGACCAAGAATATCGGTGGCATATTCATATCTGCCCGTGTCCCACACAGTTATATGAAAAACACGTGCATTGTTAGAGGAGTCCCTAAATGGTACTCGGATGAGGAGCTGCTCACCTACCTGAGACCTCAGGGAGTATTCCATGCAAGAAGAATCATCCGTCGGGTCCAAACTTCATCATCTGAATGGGAGTCAAGGCGCACTAACTCGGTGGTTCTCACATTTGCTCCAAATTCTGAACGCCCGGAGAAGATCAACCTTGGTTTCACCAGACATGAGCTTGTCGACTACGTGGAGACACCACCACGCTGTTTTAAGTGTCAGCGCTTCGGACATATCGCTAAGTACTGTCGTGGGGAACAGAGGTGCAAGCGCTGTGGGGGACCTCATGACTTTAAGACGTGTGCAAGTAAAGACAACTTTGTGTGTGCAAATTGCGGCGGTGACCATCCTGCTAGCTACGGTCGATGCCCGGCGCGGACAGCTGCTCAGCGAAGACATAAGATGTTTGTTCTGGGTCCAAAGAGTGCAAGCGCACCATCGAACACGAAGAAGACGTCCAGAGCGCCACAACTAACTGGTTTGGAAACAGAGTACGCATCTCATTTCCCGCGTTTCACACCGATAAACGAAGTTATTGAGCCAACGCAAACGGTCACAGCGGCTGAGAAACCTGTTCGAAAAGAGTCCGAAAAGCGCACCTATGCGGCCGCAGTAAACCGACCTCAAGTACCACTTGGCAACAGTCAGCAGGAAAACTGCCAGCATGTGATACGCGCTTTGTTCACGGCACTACGTTCCCACGTCGCGAAGATGCCTGCTAGTTCAACGAAGGATATGCTGGAAGCAGTGCTGGCTCTTGAGTCAGTAATACTCTGCTCTACTTCCACATACACTCAGTAGCATAATGGCAATGTCTCGCCCACTTGGTCCATTCCGTCGTCCAAAAGTGCCCTTAATAATGCAATGGAACTGCGCCGGTATTCTACAGCGTCTTTCTGAACTCAGCCTTTTCCTTCGAGACATACCTATACCAATTCTAGCCCTCTCAGAGGCCGGTCTCCCAAATGGAAGGACGATCCCAGGGTACATCAGACATGGAAATCCGAGTATACCATCATTTGCAAATGGAAGTGCGATGATATACATCAGGCGAGAAATACCTCACGTCACCTTACCAGTGCAAGACCTTTGTTCTACCTTCTTGGAAGTCGCCGCTGTGCAAGTGTGCCTAGGAAAACGAAAACTCAGTGTGGTGTCGGTGTATATAAGTCCGCGCAGGAAGGTCTCCATGGAGGCGTTCATAAAGGACCTTTGCATTCGTTGCCCCTCTCCTATAATAATCTGTGGGGACTTTAATGCACATCATTCGCTTTGGGGAGATAAGGCTGCAGATTCCCGAGGCAAGGAACTAGTCACAGCCGCGGAAGCTGCTGACTTGTGTATCGCGAACGATGGCAAACCGACTTTCTTCAGACCACCAGATTCATGGAGTGCCATAGACCTCGTGATCCATTCTATAGACCTTGTCGTATCGTCAACAACGGCCCCAGACAGGATGGGCAGTGACCACTTTCCCATCTTCACCAACATCACCGGATTTCACACTGCTGGGCGACAATTCTGTGCTGTGACCCGCTGGGACACATACAGAGAAGCGTTGGACGAATCCCCTGGTGAGCTGTTCGCAGATATGCTGCGGAGCAAAAGAGCGGCTACCTCAATGTTGAAACTGCCAGATCATTTCCCTACTCCTGATTTGAAACTAAAGAACCTCTGCGCAGCGCGTAGGAGAGCGGAGCGAAAACTAATGAGAAAAACGGGAAATCCATCTGCGAAAACTGAATACAACAGGATAAACGCTGTCATCCGTCGTCACACAAAAAGATTAAGACGAGTTCAATGGGCTGCTTTCTGTGAGAGTTTATCGGCGTTTACTCCCATGACAAGGATATAGGGAGTAATGAATAGCCTATCCGGAAAGATTCGCCTACACAGGCCATTCGAAGCACTTGCTTTAAAGCAAGGAAAAGATTTGCAAACCCTTGCAGAAGATTTTGCAGACGTATACACATCTGGCAGATCAGCAGGAGTATCGAACCCTCTGTTGTCTGAAGCATTCCATACCATGGATAGGCCGTTCACCTTTCGTGAGTTGGATTTGGCGCTTAGCAAATTAAGAAGACGCTGTGCTGTGGGTCCCGATTCGATCAGCAATCAGATGCTGACAAATCTGCCATATGAACGAAAACGAGCACTTCTGGACATATTTAATCACGTCTGGAGCACAGGAGAGATCCCAGAAGCGTGGAAGACAGCATGGGTGGTGCCAGTGCTCAAGTCCGGAAAGGATCCTGCAAACCTCACCTCATATCGGCCAGTATCGCTAACATCATGCGTATCAAAGTTAATGGAAAGACTAATATATACGAGGTTAACATGGTATCTTGAGCAAGGAAATAGACTGCCATCATATATGACCGGATTTCGTCCACGGTTGAGTGCCCAGGACAGTGTCTTGGATCTACTGAGCCATATCGAGCACCATCGCGTAGACGGCCTTTCCACACTCGCTATCTTTATGGACGTTGCCAAGGCATACGACTGTGTGCTTCATACAGGCATCATCAACGGACTCCGAGCCATGGGCGTCTCGGGAAATGCTCTTCGATTCGTCCATGAATTTCTCAGTGATCGATGTGTACAAGTTAGGCTGGGAAGTATAATGAGTGTCAAGCGACGCATTTCCCTCGGCGTCCCACAAGGAAGTGTCCTATCCCCCTTGCTTTTTAACGTTGCCATGGCCAGCCTTCCAGATGCCCTGAAAGTAGGTCGGACGGCAGTTAAAATGTCCATCTACGCAGATGACATCTGCATTTGGATCTCGGGGTACCAACACAAACGTTTGGCCCGGATAGCCCAGGCCGCAATCTCCACTATCGATCGCCACTTATCGACGCTTGGCCTATCCTTATCAGCAGAAAAATCAGCCTTCATGCTTTTCCCGGGAGTGAGACGCAAGTCAACTCGTCTGACGCTGAATATCAGAGGGCATTCAATTCTTCGTGCAACTCATGTTCGATTCCTGGGCGTCACCATCGACAACAAGCTACTATGGCGTGGTGCGGTCGAAAGTGTTGTGGCTGCATCGGTGCAAAGAATCAACGCACTTCGTCGATTGGCAGGTGTACGTTGGGGAAACAATCCTATATCCATGCTTAAACTGAACGCTGCACTGATAACAAGCCGCATTCTCTATTAGCTCCCTCTGATATCACCGTCATCGAGTCAATTCGAGCGCTTGGAGGCAGTGCACAGAAAGGGACTTCGCTTGGCGATGGGAGTTCCAACGGCGGCTTCAAACAAGAAAGTCACTAATGAGGCAGAGTCTCTTCCACTCCGCCTCTTGGCATCTCAGGCCTTGCTGACGCAGCTATTAAGGCTGGGCGAGTCACGCGCAGGCACGGCGCTTCTCCGGCGGCTAAGATCAAGAACTCGCTCACATTTCCATGCGGCGCTGAACACCTTCCGATTTTTAGGATTGGAATGGCCTAAACGAAGTCGCCTTGGCCCGCCATGGTCTTTTCCGGACGTTACCTGCAGCCTCAATGTACCCCACCTACCGACGAAACGCACCATTTCAACTGCCGAAGCCAAGTTTATTGTGTTGGACCACTTGAGCACTTTGTTTCAAAGCCATCTACAAGTGTACACAGACGGTTCGGTGTGTGCACAAACAGATAGCTGTGCAGCGGCATTCTGCATACCATCCCTTGATGTGTCATGGTCTGGCCGACTGGATCGCGTAGTTTCCTCTACAACAGTAGAAAGCGCCGCAATCACCGCGGCTTTGCGGAAACTACGTGCCTTTTCTGCACGAGATGTCGTGGTGCTGACGGATTCCAAGTCAGCATTACAAAGATTACATCGGGGCCTACCTCTAGAGAAATTTACAAGGCAGTCTCTGGCACTGATTGACGACCTCACGAGCAAAGGATTTAACATAAGGTTTCAGTGGATTCCATCACACGTAGGAATTGATGGAAACGAGGAAGCTGACGCCCTTGCACGCCTAGCGCTGACATGTGTCCCAAAAGTGAAAGCTCCAAAAGCTTTTCAAAACCCTAAGGATGCAATCCGCCTTCACTTTAGACAGATGCACAAGAATCCACACGAATCCTGTGTGACTCATGGATTTACACGCGAACAAGCGACGCTTTTATACCGCATCAGGACCGACTCCGCATACACCCCAGGTTGGTTATTCAAGACTGGGCTTCGCGCTTCCCCACTCTGTGTTTTCTGTGGTGACATTGGTGACATCGAACATTTCATTTGGCTATGCCCACAGTTTGACACAGAAAGAAAAGCGTTGGTCGACAACCTGCAAAAAAGCGGTCTCACGCACAGGACCTTTGAAGACGTTGTTTTCCCCGGAGGGCCCGCGGCATTCAGGAAGAGAGCGCAACGCCTGCTGATAGCCTTCCTGCGAGACACGGGGCTCATCGACACCTGGTGACACATCCCTGATCTCAACTTGAAGGAGGATCAGGCGGAACAATTGCCGGCTATGTATGCCAGGCTAACCCCGCCTGCTTCAACATCACCACCACCACCACCACCTACAATATGTTTTGCTTCTCCTGAAACAGGCGTGCCACAGATGATGCACGCTTTACAGGATCCTTTAAACCGACGAGGGTGGTTTCAGCCAGCAGCAGCGTAAGAGGTCGAATAAATTTAATAATAATAATAATAATAATAATAATAATAATAATAATAATAATAATAATAATAATAATAATAATAATAATAATAATAATAAATTCTGGAAGTGGTGGCCGTACACCAGTGATGCCAACCAACTCATTAATAGACCCTACACCGTGTCCGAAAAAAAAAAAGAACACTTGGCCTTGTCATGAGCCTTAGTTTGACTTCAAACACTAATCTTTTGCTTAAATACTTTACTACGTAAACTAAAATAACGGTAATGTTATTACTAAATAACGGAAATCGAACGACCCAAACCGTAGAATAATTGAAACAAGGAACGTTTTTAATTCATGAAGTTTCCTGCAACTTGCGTCACATGTGCGCATATCAAGCAGTCCTGTAAAGTTTGCTCGTTTCATAAACTGCGTTAGGGTTTAGTTTCCGCAGCTAGAAAACTAGGATAAAAAAAGCTGCAGTATCCTTTTACTCAATTTCTTGATGATTGTATAGCAAAAATATGCACGATTACTTTTCGAGGCTGGTAACAAAGCACAAAGCTGAATAAATTATCATTATATGTTTATTAAAAAAATTATGCTGCCATGTGCAGTCGTAACAAGCAAATCGTAAAGGCAGAACCAGCTGTTTTCCCATTGTTAAAACTCGGTGAGATGTCTTTGTTTAGTACATTTTCTATAAATGGAGTTTATAGGCTGTTATTTCTTCTTTCTTTATTTTTTGCGAGCGGCTCACATTGAGACATTTAAGCAAATCGCAGCGAACGCTGATTTACAGATTGCCGCTTAGGTTTTCAGGCCATGTAAATTTCGATTTTTTTGACATCCCGCATGCTGGAGAGTCCTTTTAGTTGTAGCATTAGAGTGCGGTAAAGGTAACTTGAGTTGGAGCAACGTAAAAATATTTCTTAGCACTTCGTGCAATCACAGGTCTTTCGCTCTCTGTTTTAATGCGTTAGCATTCTTACTGCATTTGACACACTTTCCGCGCATACCTACCTACCTACCTAACCTACCCAACCTACCTACCCAACCTACCTACCCAACCTACCTACCCAACCTACCTACCCAACCTACCTACCCAACCTACCCAACCTACCCAACCTACCTACCCAACCTACCTACCTAACCTACCTACCTAACCTACCTACCTAGCCTACCTACCTAGCCTACCTACCTAGCCTACCTACCTAGCCTGCCTACCTACCTAGCCTACCTACCTAGCCTGCCTACCTACCTACCTACCTACCTACCTACCTACCTACCTACCTAACCTAACCTAACCTAACCTAACCTAACCTAACCTGTCTGTCTGTCTGTCTGTCTGTCTGTCTGTCTGTCTGTCTGTCTGTCTGTCTGTCTGTCTGTCTGTCTGTCTGTCTGTCTGTCTGTCTGTCTGTCTGTCTGTCTGTCTGTCTGTCTGTCTGTCTGTCTGTCTGTCTGTCTGTCTGTCTGTCTGTCTGTCTGTCTGTCTGTCTGTCTGTCTGTCTGTCTGTCTGTCTGTCTGTCTGTCTGTCTGTCTGTCTGTCTGTCTGTCTGTCTGTCTGTCTGTCTGTCTGTCTGTCTGTCTGTCTGTCTGTCTGTCTGTCTGTCTGTCTGTCTGTCTGTCTGTCTGTCTGTCTGTCTGTCTGTCTGTCTGTCTGTCTGTCTGTCTGTCTGTCTGTCTGTCTGTCTGTCTGTCTGTCTGTCTGTCTGTCTGTCTGTCTGTCTGTCTGTCTGTCTGTCTGTCTGTCTGTCTGTCTGTCTGTCTGTCTGTCTGTCTGTCTGTCTGTCTGTCTGTCTGTCTGTCTGTCTGTCTGTCTGTCTGTCTGTCTGTCTGTCTGTCTGTCTGTCTGTCTGTCTGTCTGTCTGTCTGTCTGTCTGTCTGTCTGTCTGTCTGTCTGTCTGTCTGTCTGTCTGTCTGTCTGTCTGTCTGTCTGTCTGTCTGTCTGTCTGTCTGTCTGTCTGTCTGTCTGTCTGTCTAACCTGACTCACTGGCTAGTCCATGGTCGAATGAGTAGCGCATTGGGCTGCTGTTCTGAGGGTACAGGGTTCGAAACCAACCATTGGACCAACTTGGGTCACTGTGTACAATGTGCACATATGTGCCGCTCTACAACGGATCTCTTTCATGCCGACATGGTTCACTGTAAATACGGGACTGCGTAGCTACCGCTGTGCAATGAAACTCTTCTACGCCGACTTGGAGCACAGGTATGTGCCAGACGGTCTGTGCTGCTCTTCAATGCGCGTATTTATTGCCAACTTGGGTCGCTGGGTATTTGCCAGAAGGTGTGTGGCGCTTTTAAGTGAAAGTCTTTGACGCCAACTTTGGTAACTAGGTGTATGCCACTGAGAATGTGTCGTTCTACAATTTAAAGGAAAGACGAAGTGTCTGCGAGCCAGAATGCTATTTATCTAGCTCAGCTGTTTTTACCTGATTTCTGTGTATATCTCGGGAGAGCCGCCATGGGTTGTAGTACGCATACAAGTCGACGTCCCCGCGCCTCTGCTGCAGGGATGGCAACTTCAGCGGTTGCTGCTTATAGGAAGCGGACCGGCCTTCAAAGCGACACAGACAGCGACGATACCAGTGTCTACTCGCTCAGCGGTGAGGACTTCTCCGATGACGACGTTCAGCTTGCGAGCAGCCGCAAGGCGAAACGAAGAAACACGAGAACCTACCTGTCTACAAGCACGTAGGCTGTAGGACCAACTCGCAATACGGCAGGCATCAAGATTGTACTTGCCCCAGAACTTGCTACTGACAACCTGAGGCGACTCAACAGACAGTCTGTCTCGGTGCTTCTTGAAGCGCTGACGCCAAATCAAGTCACTGACGTCAGAGTCAACACAGGAAAAAATGCTTGGCTATTGACGTTGTATATGACACTGCGCTGAGCACTTTGAGAAAACTTACGAAACTTGGCGACATGAAGGTGCGCTCGTATATCTCTTGACAGTGCCTCCACTACTGGTGTCATCTACGATGTGAAGGTCTCCATTTCCAGCACTTACTTGTCGATTCTAGTGAAGCCAACTGTTGATGGCGTCGTCATAAGCAAGTGTCTCGCCTCGCCACATCCCGCTTTATGAAGGTAATTTTCAAGGGCGAATCTTTTCCCTCACACGTCAAGGTGGATCACTTTAGACACCCCGCGCGACCATTTATCCCAAGGTCACTCCAATGCCGCAATTGCATGAGGTGAGGACATGCGAGTGCCGTATGCAAAAACATGAGAGTTTGCTCGCGCTACGCAGAGCCCTACGCTGCAGACCCCTGTGCAGCCACGGTTCTCAAATGACGCACTTGCCTTAGGTCCAATGAGGCTACCTCAAAGGACTGGCCCAAAATGAAGAATGAAAAAGTGGTCTTGAAGCAGGTGACGAGAGACCGTCTTGTCGGAAGCTGCTGCGGCCGTTAGAAAGCGACGCTCCCGACGCTCCCGACACTCCCGACGCCACCGGACCTCAAAGCACGCCGATGCCTCTGTGAAGAGTGCGCCGCATCCGACAACTCCTGGTTCACTGTCCCCTAGGCCTGGCGGAGTCGAGTCTAACTCTGACAACAAGGTCGTGCCGGAGAACATCAGTACCCTCCCTACAGAACATGGCTCTCCCTACAGAAGCTATAGCCACCACAACAGCTAAAGCAAGAGCCGAAGCCACAGCCGATGGCACAGTCACACCAAACTGTACAGCACACCACGGTAAGTTCACAGCGCCGACTCACAACAAGTTGCCCGAAGAAGACCGGCAATTGGTTGCGGTGCTTCGTTCCTTCATACTCCTAAGCAAGCCACATACTCAGTAAAACACGTTGTGGGGCTAGTTGGTGCATAGCTTTCAATAGAATAAGCGCCAAAATTGACGGCACACAAGAAGGAATACAGACAGGACAAGGCGCTACTTGCAACTGTTTATTGAAATGACAAGTGGCTGATTATATAGCCATGAGGAGAGGAGAACGAAAAAAGAGGGACACTGAATATGTGAATGCGCACGTGCGAGAACACTGAAGATATAGGGAATCACGCTTAATCTAAATATAAAACTTATCTAAAAATATGCTTTCATTCGTGTATATATTCAAAGACGGGGTACTGACACAGTTGTCCCCTCTTTTCTTAATCTCGTTGGCCTCCAATAATTCTCGTGTGTTCTCGCACGTGCGCATTCACATATTCAGTGTCCCTCTTTTTTCGTTCTCCTCTCCTCATGGCTATATAATCAGCCACTTGTCATTTCAATAAACAGTTGCAAGTAGCGCCTTGTCCTGTCTGTATTTCTTCTTGTGTGCCGTCAATTTTGGCGCTTATTCTATTGGAAACACATACTCAGTCAGCACGAAGTGCTGTGCAAGTGCGGGATGCTCTTAATCCACTGCTTGCGAGTCTCGAGTAAGCCCCAAGGCTCACCCGCAGCCTCCTGTGTGCCCTACGACCACTGGCCCTCGGTTCATCCCAGAAATTTTCAAGGCACAATACCAGCTATGGGACTTGACTTTGTTGTCACGGCACTTTGGCGCACAAACAATGTTCGCTTTCTTCCTCTTTTCCTCTCTCTATTCCCCCATTCCCTTACCCCCAGTGCAGGGTAGCAAATAGGACGCTCGTCTGGGTGACCTGCTTGCCTTTCCTCTTGTTGCTTTCTCTCTACAATGACGAAAGGGATTCCTTAAAGATCTTCGATGCTGAACGGAATTGAGCCCACTGCACAATGGCTTCTCAAGGACAGCAGCCCGACGCACGAGCAGGCTTTGCCACAAATGCACTGTATATTTGTTGCTTTTCAAAAAACGACTTTCACAGAACGCCTTAGCGAGCTGCGCCATGAATGCACTGGGTATGTTCCGCTCTTCAGGGAACCTCTCGCCAACTTGGGTCACTGAGTATGTTCCACTGGGTGTGCGGCAAGCCAGGGAACAATTCTCAGCGTTCACATACATCGGAGACCCACGCTTCTCGTCTCAGATACCACATGTTGTCTTCCCGGCAGCTTCACTATAGGGCGTAGCGTGTCCAGAAAGAAGCGCGAGAGAGGAGCCCACTTGCCGCATGACGCGTTTCTCAGCGTTCGCACGCACCGGTGCGTCATTCATTTCGGAGACAACGTGCAGGCTTCTCAGCGGCGCCCCTAGATGGCGCTGAATGTTCTTGGGCAAGCGCGAAAGAGGAATGCAGCTGCAGCACACGCTTCATACATAACTCGCTTTTGCGGTGGCAATAAGTTGTGTCGCTAAATTGATTCAATGGTAAACGCGTTGCAATCGACAGTCCTCGTGAGATAGGTTATTCTGCCGAATTTCTTGCTATATAATGATTCGAATGATTTTGTTTCCACAGTGACTTTTGTGACACTAGTAAAGTAAGAAGGCAGCATTCTCTTGTTTCGCCTTTCCTGAATTAGGAAAACTGTTGTCATAACGCTTAACAAGTGTGGGAAGCTTTATTCTAACTTCCAAACTAAAAGCAGCAGTTGTGTTGCTATAAACATCCAGAAACAAAAAAAAAGATGCAGCTAAGGGCAGTTTTTTTGTTAAACTCGACTGCAGCTGTCTAATAAAGCACAGGGCACCTGGCAGTGAATTCGGAGTTTGTGCTGTCTACTTTGCTTGCTAACTTCAATGCGTGTGGCCATACAGCGCTTGTAATCTCCCAAAGGCAACTGTATTCCAATGATTGCAATCCTTGTGTGTTCATAAGATTTTCAGCACTAATTTCTATGGCGCTGGCTTAGGCAAAGCTATGCAGGAGCATCGCCTGCTTTTATTATCCTTGAAAATCTTGAGCAGGCTAACCAAAGACAAGCAACTTTTGAGGCGTCGTGCCCTTAATTTGCGTTGCATGGTTTTCCACATTTTGCCCGTTTTCTGGACTTTTAAAAGGTTAACTTTCGAGGTCTTTAGAAAACTCGACACACAAGTCTACACGACAGGTCAGGTGCCCCCTGTTGTTGGGCACGTGTTCTGTCATCTAGTCCTATATGTAGTCTTCTTTTGTGCTGTGGCGAGCCATCAGCCCCAGGTTGACAACGACGAAGTTGCGCCGCCGCTTGGCCCCCGTGCTCAAGGCATGTGGCACGCGAGAGAGATGCGGGCATCTCGGCGGCAGCGCATCCTTTAGTCGTTGTTTCCATTTGAACAGTCACGCAATAAATGATGCTAGACACAGTTCGGCTCACGCCTACCCAAGGTGTCATTTAATGTAAGATGTACCGATACTAACTAGGTAAACAAGAATTCCTACTGAAGTTCTCAAATATGCCACGCGATGGGGCAAACACGTACATTTAATCAAAAAAGTGTTGGACAAGCTTACCGTCCTACCAAGTAGACGAAATGCCGGAAAAGCTCTAAATGTAGAGTAATTACCCTGCGACGGAAAGCAAAGGCCCTCATGGTGTGGGCTTGCCAATTTAATCCCATAGTTGACCCCATTCCAAATCCCTCAAAAGAGCAGTGGGAGGCTATTCTGCTCAGCGATGATCCTGACCGTCAGCACTGGCTGGTGGGGAGGGCCAGCGCAGCAGTAGTAACCAGTGGGCTACCGGAATAGGCGGCCCACCCACGAGTTCTACGAATATCCTACAAATAAAGATGTTTTCAATCAATCAATCAATCAATCGTGTTCTGAACGCTAAGTTATAGAACTCCAGGCCGTGAAATTATTCCGAAGCCCTCCGTTACGGCGTACCTTACTGCGTATACTTTTGGCGCTAAACGCCATCGATCAATGAACCACGCCGATATAGTCTATTATCAGTACAGAAATTGTTAGAATACAAGGAATGCCTCATTACCTTCCTTGCCATTATATTGCCTCCTAAGTGTCCATATTGTTGAGACCGCATATATTCTGCTAAGATAATAAACTCATAATTACTTGAAGCCCCTCCCCCCTCCCTTATACTGAGAACTTAAAATAAAGTCCTTGAATTACACGATACTTCGGCGCCGATGACTTCACTGCCGCAATGAAAAATGTCGTGAGTTGTGCATCGATTCGTCGCAAATAGAAATGCTACGCAGGTAACCCGCGCATGCTTTGCAAGTGTTAAGCGCCAACGAACATGCGGGGTTGGAAGCGTAATATAAATGTTTTGAACCCATGTACTTCAATTTCGCGCGATATTCTGGTAACATTGCCGTTTCCCACGGTGTCATTGCGGGCCCATAATAGTGTGCAGTGAGACCTCACGGTATGTGTGCCTCCATTTGAACGCGGCATATTGCCAGGTTCCCAACTGCTGTTCGGAAGGCACAGCACTGTGAATTCGGGAACCATGCATGATGAAAAGAGGTGACGCGCAAAAGCTAAACATCCGCCACTATGCTGAATCGACGCTTACTCTTACTTTCAGCTTCAGTTTTGAGTGCGAATGAAGTTACTTCGTGTCACTTCTAATTCAGCTTATGAAATCAATTAGTAGTCTATTAGGGCGATGTAACAGCGAAGCACTTTTTTTCCCGCTTTCTCGGCGTGGTATTGCACATTGTGTACTGTATACAATCAAGTACTTCGCGGTTCGCTATTGCAAAATTATTGATTCACGTTAGCGCCGTCTTTTATGTTGCAGAAGTGTTTTCGTCACGCAAAAGCTACGTACGTGGCACACATACTTGCGAGTGAGAAAACATTTTACTGTTAACGTGCCTAAGCGTCACCTTGACAATGACTCTATCCAGGGTGAAAAATTATACTTGCAGCTTTACCTTGAAAATCGGAAAAAAAGTTGAACTCTTGCTCTGTGCAACGCCCTGCAGATCAAGCCCAATCAGTCTATTAAACTCAATTTTATCACCACAGAAATAAAAACACGTTCGTGCGGTTTATGTGTATTTGGCTTAGGTGAAAGCAGGAGCCAACGTTTCGACAAGTGGACTTGTCTTCTTCGAAGAAGACAAGTCCACTTGTCGAAACGTTGGCTCCTACTTTCATTTTGTTCCCCTTTTGCTCATCGTCTTGAATTTCCATCTCCCGACTTCACCGTGCTTATTTGGCTTAACGTTATACATAAGTTTATGCTTTAGGAGTGCGAGACACTCCTTCCTGTATACAGACAGAATATGTGCTGCACTTTCATTATATAGGCAAAAAGTGACTTCATCGAGTGCGCACACCTGTTTATTAAAAATAGACACGGGCAACAGATTAAATAAGAAAGACATCGAGGCTTTATCACTCTTGGGTGAAATAAACGACTTCTTAGCGTATGAAAAGCTAGAGAGGTATAAGGTTCGAAACTAATATCCTGCGCATTGCTACCTTAAGCGTACAGTGCAACTTGCGACTTACCTTCGCAGTCTCACGACAGCACTCCGCATCCCCAGGCGTGACTGAGTTTTATTCATTTTTCTTGGTCTTCTGAGCTGCAGGTGCAAAGCAGGGACCGAAAGGGATCTGCCGGTTCGTTGGCTCTTACGCGAGAGTAACCGACTTGGGAATAAAACAAGAAGGAAAAGTCTATGGGGCGAGACCGACAAGAAGAGAGAGGGCAAGCGTCCGTGACGGGCAGGCTTTACGCCGTCTTAGCACGAGCTCGTTCATAAAAAATGTATAAGGCTCCAAGCTCTCTTTAACGCTTTTGTTCTCTATACCCGATTTTTTTGTTTGGCTGCGCTAAGTAGTGCCCGGCCGTGGAAGCACCTTTCTCTTCAAGGAGAATGCTGTGCTTTATTTTGGCAGCCTATCGCTCTTCTTTGGCTATCGTTTGTGAGCGCGTGAATGTATGTGTGGCCAAGAACATTCCCCCTTCCTTTTATCAGCTTCGTCTACTTGCTTTCCTTCTTGTACTTCCAAGTCTCGCCGAGATTCTGGTAGGCTTGTGTACTTCCGGGGGCTGTTTGCTACGGAAATATCTTTTTCTTTTTTTCTTTTATATTGTTACGGATTGTCTTGCTCATGCTTCTGATTGACTGCGTTTTGAATCCCGAGAGAGCAGGTTTAGTTATTTATTTTCTTTCCCTAATTTCTCGCCGCTGCTCCTTGAACTTATTAGGCATCTAAAAAACACCTTACATTTCGCCTGAGTGAAGTTAGACTGTTTTAAACTACATCTGAGCGTAAGAAAAGAGTGCGAGCACTCGGCTACTCAGGTACCAAAGCGATCGCTATCACGTAGAAGTTCAATTGTTCACTGGGGCCTTAGTTACTTTGGAACTAATCCATGCTATTTCCCCCCCCTCCTCCTCCTCCTCCTCCTCCTCCTAGAGACTGCTTAACGTTGATTCATTGCACGAGGTGCCCAGCCTATACCAGTAGAGCGCCGGTATTCTGGAGCGATAAATGAGTTTTCCGCATGTGTCACTGCAATGCCGACACACGCCACCTGATAACGAGCTTTTTTCTAAGTGATAAAGCTGCGGGTTACGTGTGGTGGTGGCGGTTGTGTGAAAATTGCAAGTGGTTTCTCGTGGCCCTGCCGACCTGCCGCCGGCATTTTATCGCCGTTTTTTATAAAACTAATACGTTCACCCCTTTTCGGAAAACAGCGGTAGGGAATCATTGCGTTTGCGTTTTCTTTCACTGTCCATTAGGGTTTGCACTGTCCAGTTCCATGTAAACTTGCAGAAACATACTCAGCTCGTGCTTAAACTTGGGAATAATTTCTGCTTTGGACTTAGCTAATCCTGCGTTATACAAATACTCTCTGCAACATTAACTAATACAAATTCTGGACATTTAATCTATCAGATCGATGAGAAGTGCTTAGTGGCATCATAGTGGTTCTTTTGTATCCTCAGCAGGCTAGCTCTAGACATACTCTTTCGATCGACTTCCCCTCTTTTCTTGTCATTAAAACCTCCGCCTTTCTCCTTCCTGCGAACCTCACAGTTATTTTTCAGTACATTTTCCTTAGATCCAAGCTGAAAAAAGAGCATCAACTCCGCATGGAAGTTTCACTGAAGGCTTCCAAGTCGCCATAACAAACTAAAACGAAGGTTTCGCTACGACGAACTGTGTGCGCCAACTTTTCATGACAGACTACCGCAGCGACAAAGACAGATGAATCGCACCTTAAAATAGCCACATAATGCTGAGTATAAGCGCTACATGCCTATGGTTAACGCTAACGTTATGTCACCTTTTGTGGACGCTGAGTGTTATTCCATTCTCAGCTTGATAGATTACCAGAGTGCAAACCACAGACAAAATGAACCTGCTCATCAGCAAAGTGGTGTCGTTACGTCTGAACTGGCTCCTGAGGTGATGAGAAAGGCGACTCGCTCGCTCTTTCAATGCTTACTGTAGACATCTTCGTAAAACAGCTTCCCCATGGTCTAATGTCTGAACGAGCAGCAAAATCGAAGAAGAGGAAAGGTACCGACCGTATACAGGGCAGATTATGTCAGCGCGGTGACCGTTATTAGTCCATTATGGGAGTATCAAACCAAAGAATAATTCGTAATATTCGTAATCGGATTTGTTGGCGCCCGTCGTGCGCCGTTCTCCGTTATTTACGACCCGGACTAGACCTTTTTTCAGCGTTTTTGCATTTCCTGTCCGCCGCAACGCGAAAGAAAGTGCCTTAATTTTTAATAGCCCGCGCGGAACCCAAATTTTAAAGTCAAACTACCCTGTAAAAAGGGCAAGAAGAAGAGAGAACGGCACTCAAAAAGTTTTTGATAAAAATAAAGCAAGCCGGCGAGCTACGAGAGGTCGCGTGAGTGAAACAAAAGGGGCCGCCGCCAGTGCCACTCTTATCATCAGAACGACTTCGGGGATCAGCGGGATCGCGGTCGTGTCGCTTCGAGCCTTTCGTACGCTCGGGTCAGCTGAATGGGGAAGGAAGGCAAAAGGAAAACGCCAATAAAAGGGCGCCCGCTCGAAGCGCGGGACCCGCGCACGTCCGTATGCGCGAAGTGCCCTCCACCCCCGACTTCGTCCCTCTCCCCTCAGTTTGAACTCGCATATATATCTATATGCACGGCTTACCGGTAGGCTCGCGTGCGCGGCCCGCACGTTCGCTCCCACCGGAGGTGGTTCGTGTGCGCTCTCGATGTGTCATTCGGACTCGTGTAATGCAGGCATTAAGGAATCAGCCGTCGCCATCAACGCCGCCCCGTACCTGAGAAGTGGGCCCCGCACCGGTCGAAAAAAGAAAAGCGCTGCGAAGGGAGGTTATAGAAGGGTGCCGAGAGAACGGTGCGGGGGCGCAATCAGAATGAAAATCGCCGCCGGGAGTTTGACTGCGAACAGATTCACGCACGCGTTCGTAATGCCGAGTCGTCATGTGCGGCGCACGCCACACCCTTGTCACTCCGCGCTCGTGAGCCTCGCTGTTTTGAATACTTTACAGGACGGTACGCTTTGTTTTTAGCAGTCGCAATTTAAAACTTGGATTGGAGATGTACAATGTATAACCAAACGAAATGTGAAGGCGAAAGTTGCGTGGCTGGTGTAGTGGAGAGGGAAATAAAGCACAAACAGCGGAGCAGCCTTAACTTCCATGAAGAATCTTGTAGTGAACGTCTATTCAGATGGCGGGTCTTGAAAGGAAATTCTATCAAATTGATGTACGCCGACCTGCTCATTGCCTTGTTCACGCTCACCAACAAGACAAGAGACGCACGTAAGCGCCGGGAAACTGGCTTAAAACTTCAGCAAACAAGAAATAAGACTTCCATTTGTTCGCAGTAAGACTCATAAGCATCGTCGGAAGAAGCTATAACCCACCATGCCCATCCGTAAAACCAATCTATGAAGGCATTGCTTTATATAGCAATTGCATCCCGTGCCCCTGCACTGAGAACGAAGGTCAAAGCCGCCAAACATTGCGCGATTTTCGGCGACTTCTCAGGGCTTACTTTGTTGAATGAATTAATGCGAAAACATTATATGCCGCATTACGCGAAAATCCATCGGCATCGAAGGCGGGAACCCCATGCGCAAGCACGAAAAAAAGAAAGAGAAACAAAGGCCTGCGATTGGCTGCGCCAGTAGTGACGTCGTTGCTCTCCGTCGCAGCCGAGTGCGCGCGCAGCGGTTTCTCGACGGCTCCGAAATGGGTAGGCCACGTGTCATACATACTTTTTAGGAGCAGGCAGCTTTCGATCAGCAACGCCGCGAGCAGAACCTCGAACGAGCTCGTCTACGCCGTGCCGGTGCTGCAGCCCGGGCACAAGGACAGACTCGTGAAACAGAGCGCAACTGCAGCCTACCTAGCCGTCGTTTAATGAACCGTCGGGATTAGCCCAGTGGTAAACACCGGGGCCGCACGCTTAATTCCGCTTCGCTGGTTAACCATCTGTACGGAGTGCTTGGGCGGTGATCTTACTTTTGTTTTCTTTATTGCGTGGAATTATGGGTAGTGTCATTCGAAAATTAGTTGCATTACATTTAGATACACATGAAAAACAAATGCACACATGCTACGCAGTTCAATGAAAGTTCAAAAATCGGGCAACACGGTTCTGGTTTATCAACGGTGTGCCTAGTGCGTGTGTCATTGCAAACGTCACGCTGCAGTTATCTGGCTGACTAAAGGTGTGGCCTAACGCGTGCGTCATTGAGCACGTGACGGTGCAGCCAATGGGGAGGAGGTGGCGCCACGTCCTGAGAATAAAAAATGAGCGTGCTGCCTCCCGCGCGTCACGTGCTCTTCGGATTTCATCGGGGCTGTGTCTACTGCGGTGGATTCTCGACGCCGCGTCATGAGTGTTTAAAATGAGCCGGTCTGTGGCCAACATATACAGAAAGACACACACCGAATCAGGCAGAAATGGATGTCGAAAACTATAATGGAAAACATTTCACCATTGGGACTCTAATGCTTTCCCATTCTCACATGTAAACTTTCTTTCTGTAATTCACAAATTATCAGTCGGATCACGCTAATGAACTTTCGTGTGAGGGTGTCCATGAATGCGCGCTCACTGTTCTGTTCGCGCTGATTGCGTCAAACGGCAAGAAAACGAAATTTGCAGTAGCTTGTTACAACTTGGCTGCGTGGCCGCCGAACATAATAAAATCACGAATGTGCCGGAATAATGCAAAGTTCCGTTTTCGAGAAAAGGCTGCGAGCAGGCAGGATAGACTCAAAAAGAAATGTCAAGGTAAATATACCTGGTAGCGAAGCTTCCATAGGAGCCCATACGTTCAAAACATGGCGGTCCATCGGCGGTTCATGGCGTTTAGCGTCACCTGTAAGTGGTGGGAACACTTACGGCGGAAGAAAAAATAATGTGACGCTATGTCCGTTAAAAGGAGAAGTGACGTCATTTTGTTTTCGAAGGCGCGAAATTTGTTTTGTTGGCCTGCTTTTGGTGCTATATATTCAAATGCCCCGTCATTCGACTTGGTGGGCGTTTCGAGCTTTCAGCGCGGAAAGCGATGCAGGAAAAGCCAGCCGTACGGTTGTCGAAATCCCACCCCTGCACAGAATATACTTTCTTTGGAGGTCGACGAAAGCTTTGGGTGCAGAGTGCTGGTCCTATCGTCGGACACCAAGCCCGTCGGCCGGTGCACGAGAACAACTACACAATTATCTGGCGGTCGTAACTCAGTACTTTTGACTGAACAGATTAAGAAGCGATGAAGCTACCCACGTCACCAAATTTAGACAAACTTCGACAAGCAAGAAAGCACGAACTGAACTGTGAGGGCGGCGTGTTTCAACAGGTGAACTTTACGAGTGCGCCTTTCTGGCCATGTCAAGACGTTCATTGCATTGCGAGTGATAATGGCATCAACGCCCCGTCTTATAACGATGGGCGCTGAAAATAAACGCATTTATTAAAAATAATAAAATGGGATTCACTTGAATTTCCTAACTCGTCACGAATATATAAAATTGACCAGGAATTTTATTTTCGTTGTATGAATCTAACTGTCTCACTTGAATTTAAAAAAAACGCTTTTTTCTTTCCCAATGTTTGTTCCCTCCAAACATAGTCGCGCTTCAATCGCTGCTCCCATAACCCCGCTTGCTGATGTCGGTGACAATCTGTACTGAACCGCTTTTCGCCCGAAGCTTCGCGACCTATTTGGATCGACCTTGGAAATGTTGCTCGAAAAATCTATTTTGAAGAATGCTTCACGCAGCAGCAATCACCGATACATTAATTTGATACGAACGCTCCACACAGACGCTTGGTAGAGCTGCTGCTGGCCATGTACAGAGGTGTGAGGTTAAACGCGTAAATATATTCTCAAGAAGAACAACAAAGAACAACAACCGACCAGGTAGATGTTAGCAAACTTTTTATGGCTTTTAAGAAGAGTTGCGAGAATATTTAGTAGCTCTTTACGCAGATACGAAAACATGGTAAAATACCAGTAACCCGTAGTGAAATAAAAGATAAAAGCTGCAGCAACGGAAACGCATTGTTTCCACCCAAACGTAAGGTTGCTAACCGTCTGTTTGAACAGGTCGAGGCATGCACAGATGGTTAGTAAAAAAAAATGGAAACAGACATCTGTAGCCCTAATATTTTAGAAAAAATTCGGTTGATGTCAAATTCGAAAGATCTTGAAGGGCGCTATGCTTGAAATAAATTCGGTGGCGTTTGGATTAATTTGGCTGGCGTTTGGATTAAATACAGTGGTTTTTAGATTAAACCGATTGATGCTTGGAGAGAGCGGTTTGGATCAGAGAGCAAACTGGTATATACGACATTCTAATAGACATTAAGAGAGAAAAATGGCGCTGGGCAGGTCATGAAATGCGCAGATTAGATAACCGTTGGACCATTAGAGGGACAGAATGGGTACCAAGAGAAGGGAAGCGCAGCAGAGGACGGCAGAAGACTACGTGGTGTGCGGTAGCAGCGGCACCAGCAGCAGCGGCAGCGGCCGCTGCCGCTGCTCTCGCCGCTGCCGCTGTCGCTGCTGCTGCCGCCGCCGCCGCCGCCGCTGCTGCTGCCGCTGCCGCTGCCGCCGCCGCCTCCGCCGCTGTAGCCGCCGCCGCCGCTGTCGCTGCTGCTGCCGCCGCCGCCGCCGCCGCTGCTGCTGCCGCTGCCGCTGCCGCCGCCGCCTCCGCCGCTGCCGCCGCCGCCGCCGCTGTCGCTGCTGCTGCCGCCGCCGCCGCCGCCGCCGCTGCTGCTGCCGCTGCCGCTGCCGCCGCCGCCTCCGCCGCTGCCGCCGCCGCCGCCGCCAAACACTTTTTTACATTTATCTATGAATGCTGCCTGTTCGTGACCTGTACAGCGTGGCTGTGCGACTCAGACGTTAACCGTTAATATCAGTGCTCGCCAAGAAGCACAGTAACTCTTGGCATAGTCAACTTTAGAAAATTGAAACCTCTGGAAAGGCAGATGTTTTTGAAGACTCGAGATATTTATTGCCAGTATTTCTTATCGTACATCATAAAATGTTATTCCTGTGGATGTCTTTTTTATCCATGAATCTTAAAAAGTTTGCAAATAAATGTTCAGAAGCTTTAAATTGTGCAGAGTTAACAGATCCCCCAGCCTGTGAGCACATTTACTGCGACAGCAGCTGGCTATCACCGCGGCTATAAATAGCTGGCATAAACATTACACACACACACACACACACACAAACACACACACATATACACACACGCACACACACACACGCACGCACGCACGCACGCACGCACGCACGCACGGTTGGACCAAGAAGAAACAGTTTCGAATTTTTAACTGCTGTGACAGAAAAGCTCATAATGAACGTTTACAGAGAGAGGGAGGGGGAGGGAACATCTTTCTACGATTAATTTTTAGCAAATTTCAGTCAGCCAGCAGGCTACATATGGGCTTGTTTACGTTCAAATGTAGGCATGGCATCCTGGAAATGACGAGGCGAATAAACAGAAGAGTGTGCAATCCTCCTGACAAACAATTAGCTGTTCCCTGCATTTTTTTACGCTCGAGTAATCCTTCGTTGCTACATGAAGCGTGCCAGAAAAGCAATCAGGCTAGCCATCCACACTGAATCACGCGATCATCCTCGCATCTCTCTGATGCCCCGAGAACCTGTGAAGTAAGACAGACGCTGACACGCAAAAGAGGTCCGATGCTACACCGTGAGATAAAAGAAAGTAATCAATACAGGCCGACACTATATAGAAGAGAGATATATACAGATAACGACATGCGACGGAGGAGAGGAAGAAAGGGAGCTGAGGCTCGCAGAACTGAAGGGAGGGCAACAGACTGATGGAAAAAGCGAGCGCACCGATAACAATGGCAAAAGTGAAAGAGAAATGAAAGGAAACAACGACAGCGTGATCACGAGCTGACCAAGACGCGAGACACTGCCTTGGTTGGGAAGAGCGGAAAAACAAGCAGGAGAACGAGGGAAAAGAAAAGGCCGCAAATTACGGAGTGGTAGGCTGTCAGACACGCAGAAGCAACACAAAATACGCGGATGACACGGCAGGGAAAAAAGGGCGAAGCGCCGTGGTGGGAGCGGAGCAGCCGATGGCTGTGGGAATAATCAGTCGCGACAACCGAAAGGCAAACCAGCGGCTGCCGCAGCGCGCGAGAGAAGAGCGAGGCAAAAGAAACAAAGAGATGCGGAGGTGGAGGGTGAGGCACAGCAGTGTGCAAGGAAGGCAGTTTGAAGTTTGTTTAATCTGAGAGGCCGCTCCGGCCGGCGACCGGATTACGCCGAGTTCGAGGGCTCGAGGAGGTCTGGTGCGCGCCCCAAACCTACGTAGCCGTGCGTTCGCGTTTAAATGTGATTACGTGTTTGAGATTAAAGTGCGGCCCTCTCGTTTCGCTGTCGGTCGAACACGGCGCGATTCTCTGTACCCGCTGAAGCACCCCCTCATTTTTGCTGTGTTTATGATCTTTTTCTTCTTGCTGTTCCTTTCACTCCTTGCCGGTTTTCCGCCTGAGGTCGTTGCGGCAGCGCTGCAGTCACGCTAATCCTCCGGGAGGATGTCGCCCACTCGTGACATGTTTGATTCGGTGCAACCCAAGGTAAACTCGGCGCGTTCGCGCTATGCGTTTTCCTCTCCTCTGCGTGTTGCTCTTATTTTGTCCCCTTACTTCCAGCGACCGCCGCCTACGAGTCTCCTAACGCCGTCACGCAACGTCGATTCCCGGCGGGCTTTCTAATGTTTGTACTTACGCCGTTTTCCTTGTCCATGCGTGTGCCTTTCCTGGTTTTTCCAAGCTTTGTACACAAAAGAAACGGCTTAAACACAGTGAAGTGTTCAACAAGCCTCGCGCTTCTATCGAATTGTGGCGGAAAGCAGAGTAAGAACGCTGACGGTGCGAAGAGAAATGTATACCGCTCCTCAATCAACCGCTGTGACTAGTTTTCTGGCGGTGATTTTGCGCTCCATGGACAACGGCTTGTGTAACTTCAATAGAAGTGGTTCGCTGTAGAATGCAGCTAAATCCTTGCTCTATCAACCTATAGAGATATAGGCTTAGACTCTAAATATGGTAATGACTATCTGAGTGACGGATGATATTATAAAATCGGAGAGCGACTTGCCTTTTGACTGTTTAGATATGAGAGAAACAACTCATTTCCTATCTGCTAATGAGAGAGGTAGAAGTTGAAGTGTCAACGTCCCACAAACAGTGTGGAAGGCGCACTGGACGTGGAAGACTTCACCTATGACGTTCGTCTGTCACGTTCACGTGGAGCAATAGCCGCACCCTCGACAGCCAACGAAGAGACGAGATGGCCCACCCGACCAAATTAATTAGCTATAAGACTATGTAGCGAGAACTCAGCAGTGCAATGATCTGAGTCCGCTTTCACATACGCATCTTTGTATACCTGCGGGTGATTTGGATAACCTGCGGTCACATGCTCTTCAACGAGATACTTTGCTTCAGAAGAAAAAATACAGCGCTTTGAATGAATTCATGCTGTTCTGTCGGAGAATGGCCTTGCTTGGCGGAGATTTAGTCGAAATAGAGGAATCAAGATAGCCTTGGACGCCTGGGTTCGGGGAGGGCGTGACTTAGATTAATCATTAATGCCTTCTCATTCAAAGCTAGCTGAGGAACTCCGAGGCACGGTTGAAGGCATATCCTATGTGCTGTATTTATGCATTCGTACTGTCAATTCGATAGAGTATCCGTCTGGTAGCCATCACTGTATGCGTGGGCACGGATTGGTTACTCTAGCGAGTCTTTGCAATGATGACTACGTGACGTGGTCTACAACGCAGTGCCATAGCAGTCTGTGATCCAAAGTAACTCCCAGATGCCGGAAGATGGTGACATCTTTACCCGGATATCCTTTCAAACTCAGCTTCAAGCATGCCCATATCCGATTCATCCCGAAAACGAGGACAAATTACATATTTTTGTCCCTTAGACAGATGGCCAAGGCATTCACAAGTGAGCCTTAATAACGGAGACTACATACCGAGCTATTCGTACCAGATGCTGGTGCTGATAACCAAAGTCCCTCATACAGATATTATATATTTAGATGGGCATTCTTACTAATCTCTGATGTCCTAAAGACAGGGGAAGACTAGCCATGACGATGCTAAAGAGTTAGACAATACATTTTCCTGTGGTACGCCGGAAAAAATACACACTTTATCACGCTAAGCGGCTCCAAGCTGAACTACAATGCAACGATTACAAAGAAATGTGTGCATGAAGCATAAGGGTTGACCTGTGATCCCCAGAGCTGCTTGCAGCTAGCTGATGATGGCTTTATAGAGATAAAGAGAGAGCAGTCATGAGTGAAAGTCGGAGAGGTTAACAAGGCTGAGCCGGATGGACTACCTTGCACTGGGGAGGAGGGAAATGCTATTGAAAGATGATGAGGAGGAGAGAAGTTCAAGCTTCGCAAGGACACACGCATACACACACAATGAAGCGTTCGTCGATCAGTTCATTACCAGCGGTTTTACAGACGCACAAGGCCATGGTGCCAATATATTCTCTTCTCTGCCCTTAAGCTGTCCGAAGGGCAAACCCCTCGTCTTCGTTTGTTGGGCAGTTACACAGAGGGTGTTTTATGGTTTATTTTGCACCACATGCATTGCAGTTCCCACTGTGAGCCATTCTAATTAGAAACGAGTAGTCATCCATAAAAGAACCTCCTAGTCGCAGGCGACAATAACAACGTACCTTCACGTCGAGAAATAACAATAGAACAGCAAGTGTAGAGTGCACCTCAGTGTTGTAGTATTCTATGTGACTTCAGGAAGATTTTGCAACTGCGTGAGTTGATGCACTTAAATCACGATGAAAGCCGCGCGAAAGACCTAAGCCAAAGGGCAGGACGACTGGAAAGCGCTGAACTTGTGGGTATGAGCAAGAAGATTGAAGGGATCCGAGCGGCGCAATATTTTGCTAGTCACAACCACGCGAAGTAACAAGCAATGAGGCCAGACAAAGATTAGGCGAAATAATTGTTATGTTTGATTCAACTCTACATATGATAAGGGAAAACGAAATGAAGTACATGAAAAGATAACGAACTTGCCGCAGGTCGGAGCCGAGCCCACACCTAAGCACCGCCCGCCCACGCGTGCGTTGTTTTAGCAATTACGCATTCGCGGCGGCGATCCTCAAGTCTGCTACTTTCTTGGGCATTTGGGCACAATATTAGCTCTCGAAGTATCAGCCAGCACCGCTCACGACCAAGGTGATGGATGTGGACGACCCTTTCAACCACAGGAGTCCACGTAGTACGGGAGCTTAGAAGCACGCATCTAGCCAACAAACCGGCGTGTGCTGCTTCATGGCACCACGATTGCCAACAGGTCTATGAGAGGTAGCAGGTCTAGCACGTTGTCTTGAGCGCTTAGTCGCTGCAGAAACCCAGTATTTTGCGGATATTATTTCCAAACCTGCTCGATGTATCAAGTCACCCATGGCATGCCATCTTCTACATTATAAAACTTCGCAACGTTGGAGGTTTGCGACACCATTCCGTGCGAGCATTTTTCCCAGGCTTTAGGACCGAACACCACCCAGTCTACGTTCCAGAAATGTCGGTTGGCGCTCGAAGCCCATACCTGACTTTTTAAAAAGATCGCTGGCTCTCCTATAATCACCAGTAGATGTAAGCATGAAATGGCAACCGGCAAACCAATTTGGTTGGAGATGATAATAGCCACAATCTTAAAATGGGTGTAGTTCATGTTCGCAATGGCACACCCACCACACCGCACCACGCCGTACTCTGCCATGGTCCATATGGACGCTGCCCAGCTAGAAGAAGAAAACCGGCTGACGGTGGCTCGACTCGCAGTGAAAGACGCCAGGGAGACAGAGCGCACTGCCCAGCTCGAAGAAGGAAATCGCCTGAAATAGGCGCCACGCAGCGTGGCGCCATCTCTCGAGGAGACGTAAAACTCGCCCCGCGGAACTCACGGACCGCTGGCGTTCAAACGAGCACAGGCAACTCTGTCTCTGCGCCAGACGATGAAAATGAAGTTTATGGTGCCCTGTATCTGGCCTTTTGAACGTCGCTATTGGAAATGACAAACAAAACTTTAGCGTACTAGAAGTTACAGCTTGAGTGATATTGTGAACAAACATTAGAAAGAACTCGGAAGCAATATTTTTTTAGACTTGTTTGGGCAGTAACTAGCGTATGTAATGCGGTCCTGTACAAAGTATTGGGGGCCAGAGACCGCATTTTATTAAGTTTTGGCTGGTTGTCCAGATGATCTCGTTTTGTCCTCGCAACTTGCCAGGATAACGGCTCTAAATTTTGGCTCAAGGTCACTTGAAGGTCGCCGACAACGGGAGCTAAGAGCATTTCATGGTTAAAATCAAGGAACCCACGCTGTGCTGAACAGGTAGAATTGTGGACATATGTTTATTGATGAGGGCCGGTCTCGACCAACAGCGTTGTCGTAGGCTGCTCATAGGTAGCCTCTCATCTTAAGGAGCAAAATATGTATCCAGCAGAGATGGCGACAGGAGCGAAAGAATGTTCGTTCTGCTAGCTAATTTGGTGGAAGAGTACACTTCGAAACTTTTCTCGCTGGAGAAGTAGTTTTGTTTTCTAGCCTCAGGGCGAGGGCTCAAAATGAACACTTGGGGACTGCGCGAAAAAATTGTTCTCAAAGTGTACCATCAAGCTCAATTTTCGACTCTTCTACCTAAAATAGCTTATGCTGTCGGAACGTCCCTTGACGGGACGTTGATTCATCGGAATGAAGGCTGACAGACTAGTGTAAACTGCACTACAATGATATCTTCTCAGCTTACTCATGTATAGGCGAATCACTTCTTTACGTATCTGGCATGGCATCTTCATTGCTGGGTCGCAATCTGTTCTTATCAGTCATCGCGCTGTCTTCTACGGCCATACAGCATAAAGGTTTTTGAGTCCTAAATAACGGACAGGCAAACACTCTAACAAGGTCAGCAGAGCGGTAGCTCATCTACTGCTACGTAACGTGCCTCCAGAAGATTCACTGAGAACATTCGTGTAGGTATACCAGTGCGTTACACGACAAGATCTTCGTCTGGTCGTTCCGAAACCTCCACTATTGATCAATCTAGGAATATTACCGCTGGCCATCCGTTCTTGACTGGTCGTCGATAATGTCAGGGTGTCCTAGAATGTAACATTATCACTTACTACCTGCACGATATTCATTCATCGAACTTTTTTTTAGAGCGCACGGCGATGAAAATGCCGCTACAGATGGTCAAAGGTAGCTACGCAGTCTTTCGCGTGACATTATCCAGTTACCACCAACGGTAAAACCGCTGCAGTCAATGATTTCCAAAGCAAGCTACCACGAGTCTCTGCCGCTATATCAGCACGGTCTCTGCCATGCATCACTGAAAGCTTCAGCACGATGGAAGCCTTTGCTGTTCTATATTGGCTGGCATTCAGTTTGAACTCACCAATGCGACTGCAAAATAAGTTTGTCACCCTTCTCCGCGTTTTACCGGGCCTACGGAAACGTGCACTATTATTGTTGGATTACCCTGTTACCTTGGTGTTGCTGAGAAACTCAAGGCTTCCTTTACAGGAGCGAGGCGGGGTACGATATCAGACTGAGATTTAATATTTGCGCAAGGGCAGTGATCATTCAGTGCAAGAGTATCTCGACCCCTGTTCAACTCAGAGTTGCCTAGCTCTTGGGTGAGTACGAAAATTTTCGTTGTTTTAGAGTGCGGCGTAGGATGTATGCCTGATTGGGAAAAGAGAGCCACTAGAATTGATTATTAGTCTCGGTTTGTACTTTGAGCTTCTAAGTTGCTCCTGCTTGCATTATTCCCTTTTGTGGTGTCGTTACCTCCCAGTGAGCAAGCATAATCGCTAAATTTGCGGTTTATTAATGTTCAGCTGCTGCACTCAAAAGGCGACTTTTTGTTGGAGCTAAAAATTTGGCAGGTAAAATCATTGGCAGGTAAAAATTTCCAGGGCTAACGTCACCGCATTTCGCAAGAGCCTCACTAAGCTCGTTTCTTCTGCGTTAATAGGTGAATGTTCTTTCCTTTTTTTTACATAGACACCATTTGCATTCCAGTTTTTGCACCATATATTTTGTTTTGGGATTCAAAATACACGCTTACCATTAAGGCCCCCGTTACAAGAAGACACCAAATAACTATAATGGCCAAATTCATTGTGAAGTCAAAATAAATTGTACGCACGTGAATGGCTGTGCTGGTGCCCTGAATTGATTTTAGAAGCCTCCAATGTGCGGCCCTGTATTAGATGCGGAAGCTACCTCGAGAAAGCAAAAAAAGGCTTCAAGTCTTTTGTCTCTCCGCGATCGCAGACAGACGAGTAGCCCGTTCCGCGTAACATCTGCCAGTGAGCGACAGAACGTCAGACATTCTTAATTGAATAAGAGGAAATGATCTCCAGTGAAGGTATAAACCGCTTTCATTTCTCGACCCAACTGTTATCCGAAAAGGCATCAGCAAACAGGGAGCGCCCAGCTTAAATTAAACGAATGCTGGAATCAGTTTACAAAGCTGACTGTATCTCCTTGTTGACTGCCGCTGTTCATTGTTTGCAGAGCGGAGCTTTTCTTTAGTGGACAATGAAAACGTGTGTTTGTATGTCTGGAAGGGGGGGGGGGTGAGGAGTGTGTGTAGAAGGCACGTCGTTTATGTTGACAGGAAGCGGTGATCGACGTGTGCCATTCAGAATATCATCCAGCCGCAGCAACCAAAGGCAGCGAACAGAAGTGTCTATGGTCTACCTGACCTCCGAACACTTGACAGAGCATTTCAAGCAGCTGCATATCTATTGCGAAGAGTGAACACTGCAAGTTTGAAATGAGCACCGAGCGACTGCCGAATTCTGAATATGGCGTTGAAGTTTTTCCGTAAGCGGTACCCGGACGACATATAAAAGGCAAAATATATTTACTGCGACTCGTCCTGCGTCTGTGCACCCTGCAGGTATATAAGTTGATAACTACTTAAGCATTCAGAGTAAGCGGTACGCGGGCGACATAAAAAATATATCTTTTTTTTAATGAGTAAAAGCTCACAGCTCAAGAGACGCAGCTATAATCCAAGTCCTGCACCTATGGCATTCAAGGTATATGAGTAAATAGCCACTTAGGTACTGGGAGTGACTGCTATTCAAGATAGTGATGATTTGTTTCACTTGTGTTTCAGGAACTCTTCACGTTTTGAAACCAAGAGCAGCAGTCACAGATGAGAGAATGACGCGTGAACCGTGCGTTGGTTATCAGTAAGACGCCTGTATGCATAGTATTTTTTGAAAGTTGTAGTTAAAAATTAAATTATGAGGTTCTACGTGCCAAAACCACGATTTAATGATGAGGCACGCCGTAGTGGGCAACTCCGGAATAAGTTGGACCACCAGGGGTTCTTTAGCGTGTACCGAAATCTAAGTACACGGGTGTTTTTTGCACTTCGCCTCCGGCGAAATGGGGCCGCAGTGGCCAATTGCAGTTCCATGACCACCAGATGGGAGAACTCGCAGAAATGCGTATACATCTGAATGTGTGCTCACTACCTCGTTTTTGCGCACAAAAAGTGTACTTGTTCAATTGTGTCTGCGTAGAACATAATTCAAATTTCGTATAACAAGACGTCAATGAACTCGAACACACTAGTTCTCTCCAGAGATGATTACGGCACTATACGGCTAGAAATCCTAACCGAGTTCTTTCTCCTCGCTTTGGGGCTGCTCTTCTTTATTTTCTTTTTTTTTTCGTTTCAACTCTAATATATTTCACAAGCTACTATTTTCATAGCATTTGCATTCTGAATCTTTTTTCTCGAAACACACACATACTATATGCACGCGCGCACAAACACGCACGGACGTGCGTTCACGTACAAAGGAAGGTTTCACGTACACGTACACGGTTTACGTACACGTACACGCTACACGGTACAAGCTACGGTACTAGGTTTCACGTTCACGTACATAGGAAGGTTTTCTAGCTCAAGGTAATGGCTATTCTTTTCCTTTTTTTCTAGCAAATTGGTCTATGTAGACTTTTATTTAAGTAACTTGCATATGACTCGTTCCCTGAAAAGGGTCACTTCTGTTTCCTCTCTCTTTCTGTTTGCCTCTCTCAATTACGTTTTTAGGGCGATTCCTTAGCGATATCCTCGCACCGTTGTTACTCTGTGTGACAAGCCCGAGGCGCGAAAAGACGTGCTCCTCTCGACAAGGCGATGGCTCTCGACCTTAGCTGCCCTCTCTGTCGCGATACCGGGGAGAGCTCTTCCCCGATCGTGCCTCTCGTTGGCTGGGTCCGCTTCCGGATCCCTCGCCTTGTTCTTGCTAGCGCACCCCATTTGATGGCCCCGCCTTTACTGTGTTCGCTCACGATGCCAGCCTCACCTCTTCCTGGGAACCTGCGCCCCTTGTTTGGCTTTATGCTTTTGAAGGCACTTCATTTCTTTTTGCGTTTCTTTGGGTGAAACATTGAATGCGTGGAAAGATAGGGCCACACAACGGTGCGAGCACTGAGCAGGGAATAGATGGCTTATGGCGGTGCCGTTCTTAACCAATTGCAAAACGACTCCCGTCGTGCTCCCACCTTTGCATAGCGCGCTTGCATTGGATGGTGTAAGGTATAGTTAAGAACCGCTGCTAGCACCAGCGTAGAGAGGCATAAATTATATGAAAGTTACTACTACGTGCCGCTTACAGAGCATTAAGGATTGCTTATCTTCAAGTCGAGTAAGTCATCTTACATCAGAAACAAGAAAGAAAAAGAATAAGAAAAGAAGAAAGACGACGAGTTGTATAATAGAACCTTAACTAGTTCGTTCCCGCGTGGCCGTTGATACATAATAAAGGGAAGTGAAGTACTCGGCGCGCATCGACCTGGTTCACTTAATTCTAGAGCAAAACTATGAAGTAAAATTGCGGTTCCCTACAATGGTTACACGCATTTGGATCATTTAAGCCGGGGCTGATCTCACGCGGGCATTGTAAACGAAATGCATTCGGTCTCACTTTCAGAACAAAACGTCAAAGCACAGGTTGAACAAGCTTCTTTCTTTTTCTTTCATTGCATAAAATTTACTAGCCCTACATTTTCTTACTGGTGTCTATAAAGGTGGCCCACAAGAAAGGACGCACAATCCTATGACCAAAAATGATATCAAAATCAATAGTCGGGCGAAAACTGGTCTGGGCGGGATTGCTCATAGTTAAAGGTAATACGGAAGCCGACCAAAAACATAAAAAGAAAGAAAACAAGACGTTTCCGCTCCTACACGGAGGCCTTGTTCATAATGAAAGCAAACGAAAAGGCGACTTTCGTGCCGCAACCGAGAATTTTTCATTGACATGTGAAAGATTGTTCCTGCGTGATAAAGGAAGATTCCCGGGATGCCTTTTTGTTGCACTTAAACTCAATAGAACACGCCATAAATTATAAGGTTGAATTGGAGGAGGACCATTGCTTGCCTTTTCTTGATGTTATGGTGCAACGTGAAGGGACAGGACTTCGTTTCAATGTGTTCCGGAAACCTACGCACACGGGACACCACTTGCGCTTCAACTCAACTCGTCCTGCTTGCCACAAAGTTGCAGCGCCGCTTCGCTCATGCAACGTTCGCAACACACCTGCAACTCTCCTAATGACTTAAAAAAAGATCTCGAAGCTATTCATCTTGAACTTTCACGTAACGATTATCTTGCTTCATTTGTGGCTTCAGTGCGGCGTCACGTATCCCACCCGCCTGGAGCTTCCTCCGCCACGTTTGTTCCTTGTAAACGTGGTGCGATACTATATGCTGCCGGTGCTAGTGAGGCCTTAACCTGAAGAGTTCGTTCTTTTGGTGTGCACATTGCACATGTGCCATAGAAAAAAAACTTTAAAACGTGGTTGCAACTGTCAAATACTAGCTTCGCAAAGAAAAGCACCCAGGTGTTGTGTGTAATGTCAATTGTGCAGACTGCAATCACGTCTACATCGGCGAGATGGGTGATTTTCAAAGGCATATGAAGGAACACTGTTATGATGATAAAAAACAAAAAGCACCTTCTAATGCTCTTGTCGAGCATTATATCAAAAGGACACGATTTGACTGGGGTAGGGCGCATGTGCTAGCCACGAAAGTAATCTAACCTCGCGGTTGCATCTCGAGTCATGGCTGATCCAGACCACTGATAGCACACTGAACCGCAATGACGGCAGCCATCCTTCAGTTTATGCCCGCTGTTTGCGCCATCTATTCCCACGTACATAATCGTTTCCCTCTTTTGTTTGCTTTCATTTCGAAGAAGGCCCTCGTGTGGGAGCCGAAACTTATTTTTTTTTCTTTTTGTGTTCTTGGTTGGCGTCTGTTTTATCTTTGACTAAAAGTAAAATCGCAAGACCGGATCTCAAAGCCCTCGTCAAATGCGCAAAACAAAAAAACAAAAAAGAGAGCGCCTTATCAAGTAGGCCCCTATTATCGTTGTTTACTAAGTTTAGGTGCAAACCTGTTATTCTGAGAAGAGTTTGAGTATGCTAATTTCAACTTGCTTCGATTCACCTTTATATTCGCACATCTAAAGAGACGCAAGAGCGTAGTTCATTGCGTGTCCACTCGTCTCACCTGGAAAGGCCAGCTATAAGTTTGACATCGCTGATCCCTGCATGGCTCAGAGTCGGGGAATTCAGAGCGCCGATATACAAGAACGAAATGAAACCAAGAATCACGGAGCCAGAAAACGAAAGGGATGGGGGGGGGGGGTTCGGCTTCTTTTGCGTCGCTCGAAGCGGAAGCACCAATCTCGGCCTGTAATCACACGTAGAAAGAGCTGCCGGCCCGACCAAGCGAGCGACTTTGGCGAACCCTTGAAGCGAAACAGCGGGAGACAATAAAATGAACCCTAGATGAAAGCACTGCCGGGCAAGGCAAAATAGCGGGCCAGCGAGCGAAAACGCACGGGGAATTACTGTCGGAGGTTGAGCCCGAATCAAAAGATCCGGCGAGTGAGAGACCAGGAAGGAGCTCCGACAACAGACGTACGCCGCCGACGCTCGGTCGAGCGGCATCGTCGATTCCGGGCGCGTCGTCCTTTCCTCCACCCGTGCGCCGCGCAGGGTTTTGGGCAAGCGGTGCTCACCCTCCTTTCTCACTGAGCCGCAGAGTTAGAATCCGACCCGCCACTCCTCACTGGGCTCCGGCCGCCTATTGGTCGGCCCGGGCTCCCCGAGCGCTCACTCCGTCGTCGCCAGGCTCCGCCCTCGCTTTGCGTCTTTTTTCGCACCCTCCCTATAGCCGACTGTGCAGGTCCTATTCTCTCCCCTTCGGATCACCGTGGCTTGGAACTCGGCTCGTTGCGTTGCCTCTTTTCCGAACCGTGGACGGCAGGGGAATGCCGGGAATTCGAGCTGCAGGAAGGAAGGCAAGGCTTCCCGAATGAGGAAAGCGTAGGGAGAGGGGCCGCGAGGGGGAGAGAAAAGGGGGAGCGCAGGGCTGCCGCTGCGACCGTGCCGGCTCACGCGCTCGCCAGCAGCAGCGCCGCGAGCTGTCTGCGTCGCCTGGCAGCAGCAGACGGGCGGATTCCCCTCCGTGTCGACTCTTTGCGGCCATTTGGCGGGCTTTTTATTGGCGCGGAGAGGCCGGTCGGCGCACTTAGCCAAATTAAAAAAAGCGGGCGCGCTCTCGCGCGCTCCCTACGGCCGCCGGCGACACGTCCGAACTCGGCGGCTGCCCCCAGCCAGCATGAGCGCCACGAGCATGGTGACCGCCGACCACAACCGGGACATGCTTCTGGCCCTGCTCTCGCGGAACAAGGCACTCGAAGGTCAGCACGTCTTCTTATTCTTGTTCCGTCCCGTCTTGACCCTTTGACCCGGAGCCTCGCGACATCGTGGCCAACGGTGACACGTCACTAACCTGCTGCTACTCGTCCTGGTACTGGGGCTCCTAATTGGCTCCCGTTCGCTGCGAATCGCAGCTACGGGCCAATTCTGGTGCTCTGCTACCAAATTCTAGCTCCCAGCTACGATTCCCTCACGGGTCAAGCTACTTTGGAAGTATCGCTCAGAATGGTTGAATGTCACACTTAGACTGCGACTTAGTAAAAGGATGTCCATGCGGTCATCTCAATTTTGTGAAAGCTCGCAATGTTTTCCAGCGCGAACAGCCGGACAGCAAATTTGTAGTGAGGCGAAGGGTTCGCGAAGGAGGAAAGGTGAGGGCACACGAGGAGGGGGTGAGGACGGAAGGGCGCGCAGTAGTTAGGACACCCTTGCCAGAAAAGCGGCGCGCAACGGGGAAAAGGATTATCGTTCTTCGTTTGACTTATTAAATTAGCGAAACGAGGCTTCTACTGTCGTGGCCAGTCGCTTTTGCGGAGAAGTAATTGCGAGAGAACGGAGAGAAATTTACCGGATGTAAATTTAGTTATGACGACGAAATCTCGACGCCAGACGAAAGACCTTTCTAGAGCCAAGCTAGAGATCAGTGTGGTTGCCGAAAGGGGGAAAAGGCTGGATAGGGAAAGAGAAAGCTTTTGAAGAAAAGAACAGCGGTTTGCCGCGGGGTCCGCATAGGCGGCTGGCGGAGCACTGAGCAGTGCACAGTGGCTCCCAAACGCGCGTCATCGTAAAAGCCGCTTTGTCTTCAGTGACTTTTCTAGAGGGGACAGCACGAAGAGGTAAGTGCTCCTTCATGCTATAGGCGGCTGCTTCACCTAAGCTGCGGTCGCTTTTGCTGCAGCCACAACACTGCCAACGCTCTCTTATTGACGCGCTTAGAACACTGGCTGGCCTATAAGAATATGCGAAGGAGCCTCAGTTGCTAGTTACATCAAAGAACTGCTGCTGCAAAGTGATCTTTATGAGGGTGAGCTCACGTAGGAAAGTCGTGCTGATGACCCCTCCCCCCCCCCCGTTTTTTTTTCTTTTTTTGAACAAACGTATTCAAAACCTAATGCCCGCAAACCCTGAATGTATATGCATCAGGAAGTTTCAAAGACAATGGAGGAGCTTTCCCGACTGGAGCTGTTGTGATAACGTGACAGAATATAGTAAGCGACGTGCCTTTCAGCGAATGAAGACGCAAGGACACGTTTTCTATCCGCTGGTCTTTTCACGAAGGATTAGGTGTGAGTTTAGGGACTATGCCTAACATCTTATTGCGGATAATACCTAAATGGCGTATTTTATTTGTTGCCGTCATGTGCAGTAAAGTCGATTCTTGTCAAAAGCGTGGTAATTTGGGCGAGTTGGTATGTCATGATTTTTTTAGGCTTGTAGCGCAGCTCAGAAAGAGCAAAAAGGAAGGGGCAATGAAATGGAACGGAGAACAGAGTGAGTGCTCCGTTCCCTTTTATTACCCCTTCCACCTTCCTTTTTGCTCTTTCCGAGCTGCGCTACAAGCCTAAAAAAGATTCTTGCCAGTTTTTCCAACTCCCACAATATCATATTTCAACTTCCTTTTGTTAATTCGGGTCTATTATTACATCTTGAGCCACGAATAATGAGCTCGAGTGTAGCTAGCGCTGTTCTTCTGCCATTCCAGCGGTGCGCCGTGTAGGACGAGGGCAACATTTAAGAGAGCTCCACCTTTTGGCCATCTAGTTAAACCTGCAATCTAACGTTGATAAAACCACGTAATGCTAATTCAAGTTCCCCAGACAAAGTCCTTATTTCAACTTCTAGCGAACAACTACATACCGTTGCGTGCTACAGGCATTTTAGCATCTGTTATTTGCGCATACAGTTGAGCTTGATGGTATCGTTGTGAATCACATGTAGTCATTCGCTATAGGCTGACGCGACTTATAACCTCACGCGAGTGCGTGAAATCGTGACATGACGGAGCGCATTAGCGTAACCATCAGTTATAACCACATACCCCAACGGTATCATTTGCTGAGCGAACTTACAATATTTTCTTTCGTTTTGACGCGTAATTGACCGACTAAAATGGTTTTTATAAATCGAGAAGTTAACTGTTGCATGCGATGCACAATATGACAAACACACCAAGTTACGCCGGTTGTATTTGTGTAGATTCAATTTCAGTACATGCGCAATACATAGGTAAGTGGCTGATAGTCATAAAATGTACGTTGTGTTATGTGGTATCTTCGTAAGGATAGTATACAAGGTGTTTCACGTAACTTGTGACAAGGATTTTAAAAAAGTTGTTAGCCACAGCTGAATGAAACCACTGCATATGGTTTGCCGTCATGTGGCGCTCCTTAGAGTATATTTTATATTCCGTTTAAATAGTTAATTAACTAAGATAAATTATGCAAAATTTTTAATATTCACTTTCGGGCCAAGTGCGTTTCGTTGCGTTGTAGAAGGAGTTCAGAAACGACATATCCAATTTTTTGTGGCAACGTGCATGCTGCGTGATGGTGAAGAACTTTCAAGAGTGCTAGATAGTCTTGATAAACGCTATTTGTCGAAGGAAAGGGTCATGGGATACTGACCGAGACCGTGCTCAGCAAAGAAGGCTTTGAAAGCGTTGTTGCACTTCTTGCGGAGAACTGGTCTCAGAGACAGACTTTAAGCAGTGGCGTAGTCTCTTTCGCTCTATATTTTTTTTGCTCTTCTTTCCTTTTTTTGTAATATCTCTTTTCTATTATCTTTTATTCCCCTTATCCCACTTTTCCCAGTACAGGGTAGCCAACCGATCTGAGAACTGGCTAACCTCCCTGTCTTTCTGTCGATTCCTACTTCCTTCCATTGCCTATGATGCATCTGAACCTACGCGAGTTGTTGCTTCACAGCTGACACTGTGGCGGAATATCGGCTTTCGGTTTCATGCTGACGTGATTTTGCGGAACTTTTTACTGCACCGACGAACTTGCTGCTAATTTCACTCCACGGCGGTTGCAGTGCGAACCAACCAGCAATACATGGTTGCGACGAAGTGACTATTTATCTCCGATGTTTGGCGTGTTGATTCTTTTTATCTTGGCTGTTTGGTGATTTTCGCAGAAACTGCATAACACTTGTAGCTAAAACACATATCTCAAGTTTTAGTCCCGTTTACACTAGAGTGGACCTTTGGTTTTGCTGGTGCTGGGTTGGTGTAAGCGAATGGCGATAACACAAGGACAAACCGACGGATCGCGACACCACAACACCCGAGCGCATTGTGGTGCCTTTTTCGTCAATTTGTTCTTGTTTCTCTTTTCCCCTCGATTTCAGTTATTCTAATGCTGTTGACGACATTCGTGCTGTTTAACCGTGTCTATTAGCAAGATCGACTTTACTGTCGCTAATAGTAAAGCTTGTTTGCGTTACCTTTGGCCCTTGTTGAATAATTCCAAAATTCATTGAGAGGTCGAACATTTTCGGAAAGCTTTTCATCTCATCAGTACCTGTGCTGATCAACTCACGTTCCTCATTTGCCCGCGCACGCACTCCTTTCAGTCACCGTTAATTGTAACCACGTTATCGCACTGCGTCAGCGACTTCTATTTTTGCATTTGTTGATGTAGCAATTACTTTCTTCAAATGCGTACAGAAAAGGATGCCGACATTGTCGCGCGACGCCGACTGAAGCCTTGTTACGTGAAGCATGCAACACAAAACGAAAGATGCATTCTGGTATGGCGTGTGCAGAGGTGACCATGTTCACATTGCATAGACATGCCGGCACAAGTTTATACATGTTTAAAACATCTCCTGGTGGACCCGCACACATCTTGCAACCATGTGTGAACAAGTACGCACAGCTTAGCCGCAAGGACATGACATGGCAGACAGCTTTTTCTTTTTCCTTTTCTTTTCACTTTATCTTGTCAGTGTTGATCACGAGTGCCTGGTACATCAATGCGATTCGGATGCAGTATTTGAGAATCTATTTCTTGGAGTTTATGCTAAGCACAGAATTCACGCATAATTAATATGCCTTCATTACTGCTTTGCTTCGATTCCGCAAATTAGAACACGTGTCCAAAGTGAATAACCACAAAGTTAATCAGTGAAACTTTGTAAATAGCTGACTTCTTACCATGACTAAATATGCCGCGGCGGCCGCATTTCGACGGGGGCGAAATGCGAAAACACCCGTGTACTTAGATTTAGGTGCACATTAAAGAACCCCAGGTGGTCGAAATTTCCGGAGTCCTCCACTACGGCGTGCCTCATAATGAGAAAGTGGTTTTGGCACGTTAAGCACCATAATTTAATTAAAATGTTTTAACCATGACCAAATATGTAAGTAACGTCAGTTATTTAGCCAATTAATCTTATGCGACATACTTGCGTTACCTACCAGGGGTGGGTTTTAATAAGTCTGTTTCCACATAAAGATATAGAAACAAAAAGTATGGTATGCATAAAAGACAGTAAAAGACATCTCCAGGATGACACCAGTTTCGATGTAATTCCCAATTTGTAGTACGATATACGTGGGCGTTCCAGTTACTTCTGAGCTTCAATGCATAAAAGAACGTTTTGTTAAAAAAGTCAGTGGGACAACAGCGCATTTTAACGCGATAGCGTTAAGGGCCCCGTGTCGCAAAAATCCGGTGTCGGCGTCAATGTTGGCGGAGTTGTCCATGAGCGAAAATTTCCCTGTATATTTAGGCATAAGTCTATGCCACGCCTTGCTATATGACATGCGGTATATGCGGGTTATTTTGCCACACCATTCTATCATAAAAGTTGCTCATACCTTGTCTTACATTCTTGACAAAGCTAGTCGTCAGAATTTTGAGAATGGCAGCCCAGAAATAAATGTCATGAACCAAAACACCGACAACGCATGTCTTTTATGCTGAATCTTCTCAGACTTAGATATTAAAAGTAAGCAACAATAATAGAAACCTTAAAAATGTTAGAATTTCTTTTGGGCGAGGCTGTTCTCTGCCTCCGGGATCGGCTCACGCAAAGGTCGCGTTTCTACCAGAAAGCCCCCTCCCCCTCCTTCGTGCATAGCTTTCACCGCCAGCGTTTCCCGGCGCGAGCAGCTTCAGTTGCCTGGAAGCGTGATAAGCAGTCAGGGATCTTTGAATGCTATCGCTATCCACTCTGAAAAATGAGGATTAATCGTCCAACATTTTTTTTTTTTGTTGTTTTTGCCGCGAGTGCGATGGCGCATATCTCCAGACTGGTGTCATTCTGGAAATTCATTCCAAGTGGATACGCCTTGAAAACTTACCGGCTACAATTCGTAAAACTGCAATATCTACCATAACGTAACTAATTAAGAAGTTAATTCGTGAATTTTCTTTAATTAGTTGAATGTGTTCCGATTTCTCGTGCAAGCAATGCCCGCCTCTCGGATTAATCCAGCTCAAGGACTTGAACTATGTAATTTGAAAGAGACGATTTTTGAAGATTCCGCTAAACTTAATCATGATCACCCCGTAGAGTACAACGCATTGTTGTTCGCGCTTAAATTTGGAAGGCTACCACTTGAAGAATAGCCATGGCGTGAACGTTGCTTTAATGGCTAAAAATCACTCTGGTAACTCCTAATGTTAGTCAAAAACAGCTTGTCAATAATAATGAAAAAGAGTATCCAGTATTTACTCAGCCTCGGTTGGTCGGTTTTTGCTACAGAGCTTGCATTAAAACAAATGTTCGTATCTGCACAAAGTTCGCCATTTTCTTTTTGTGAGTGTGTGGTTTGACTTTAGAATTGTTAATGAGGCTACAGCATTTTATGAAATTTCGGCAGACGAGGTTTAGGTCGTGGAGCGATGCGTTCTATGAGCCACTCGATGCTCTAAGCATCAGGACGTGCTAGACTTTAGGACGAGCACTTCATGTAGGCTGCGCGTAACAAAGGCGCTTCTCAACTTCTTAAGCGCTACTTGTGAAAGACAAACAGGACTGAATAATTCTTCGCAAGTAGGCTGTTTTAGTTGTTCGTCCTTGTGTCTGCTGTGCGCGTCTGTTGAGGGACTATGTGTCGCCTCCCTTTTCATCCATATTTTTACACAATGCAGCACGTGAAGCCGCTGGCTAGGCTGCCATCTACGACGTTGATTTAGCCCTCGCTTCTACCGCCCCCTTTAATCCAGGGTCTACCGTATACCTCGAAATGTCAAAAGAGCAACGTTTCTTGTTCACGATACAACGCTATGCCTATACATTATCTCGTTTCGAAGCGAACGAACTGGAGTTGCAATTGTGCGCTAACAGTTGAAATGCACTTGTACAGTCTACAGATATAGATAAATTGCAGTTACAGTTAGGACGTACTTACAGATAACTGTTTTTCCAGTATTACAAAATAAAGCAAACTAGAAATACACCGAGAGACATTAAACGCTATTTCGTTTGCTGCAATGTGTTTTCGTGAGAGGCTGCGTATGTATACGACGCCATTGGCGATTCTGAGTATCGCAGGCCCTCCTAACTTCAGAAGTCGCAGCAGAGAAATGTTCTCCACAGATGTCTGGCACGTTCTTCCGGGACGGAAGTTACTAAACAACCCCCTTCTGAGTGGGGGCAGTCTGACCCGAGCAACGTCATGGACGAGAGCGTGTCATGCATTCCTAAAGGCGATATAGACAGAAACGCGTGCTTCTGACAGTTGTCGGGTGAACTAGGCCTATAGTACTGCTTTGTTCCGCTTCTGCGCCCCTACACTTGCCAGTATAATTTCAGCTCTGCCGCATCTGCTCATAAGCTCGACGGAAGGATGCGTCGCGATCGCAAGTTGTTTTATGCCCGTGCGCGCTGCATGCATCTTGCAAAGTGCAGCCATTATAGCTAGTCCTTCGTCCGGGCTACGCGGAAATTTTGTATCGCGCTTGACAGTTCCCCAGACACCAACCCAGGAGAGACGTGCTTGCAATTTGGAATTCATTGTTGTGCTTGCCGCCTAGAGCGCTTGAGTGTCAAACAAGAAGTTATTCGATGCACGTAAGAAAGCCAGTGTACGGATAGCCTCCTCTCGAGGGTAAATCGAACTTTCGGAAAAACAACAACAAAAAAATCTTTAGACGAATAAACAAGCCGCTTTTGCTCTCAGTGAATGGCGAAGTCGGTTTCAGGAGGCATCACTTGGCTCCGAATTAATGCATGCATCATCTGTATGAACTCGTGAACACGGGACTCGTGAAGAACAAACAAAAAAACGGGGGGTGGCAGGTGTACACGAAACAACACAAAAGAAAAGTGAGAGCACACTGCCCATCGGAAGGCAGACAATGCGCGCTCGCAGACGATTCGACTGTATTATTCAGGGCAATGCGTGCGTATGTATATAGCATACGTGCTGCGCGGCCCACTCGGCAGCAATGGCAAGGGCCATGCAGGCGGTGTTTGGCCTTTTCATCGAAGCGCCCTCCCAATGGCCGCTTCTCCGCCTCGCTCTCTTGGCCACACCGTTTGGCGGCCGCGCCGAGGCGTCGTCGGCACCGAAAAGAAGGTTCTTTCCTCTCGCTGTATGGGAAAGAAGAAAAAGAAGGCAAGGAAGATGAAAACAAAACCGATGAACTAGGTAGCATGCGGGGTCGGATGCCCCTGTCTGACCCTGCATAACGCGAGAAGGAGACGAATGCTGCGAGACGCGCCGAAGACGAGAAGCAAACGCGCCCACATTCAAAAAGAAACAAAGAGAGAGAAGAAGAAGACAAGGAAGGCGAAGCGAGAGCAATAGGAAAGGGGCGGAGGTTCGGCGCATGTGCCAAGACGAATGCTCGAAGGATAGCGGGCCTACAGCCCGGTCGCCTTTCGTTCCGTTTTTCCCCGTGCGCGCCGCTCAACCCCCTCGCTACGTTCTTCGCCTCACCTCTGATTGTTTTTTATCGTATTCGCGCCCTGGGCTCGCGCGATGTGGCGATCTGGCGAGCACTTTGAAGTTTCGCGAGGATGTGGGTTGCGCGCGCGCGCGCACCCGGCGCCGCGCTGCCGCCGCGCTGTTATTTGCTTAGAGATGTGCGCTGCAGCGCGGCTGGAGCGCTGTGCGCGTGCGCCATGAATTATTCATGAAAGTGAGCGGGTGAGAGCTGTTTTTCTCGTCCTTTGTTTCACGTTCGTTTTATTTTTCCTACTCTACAGCATTTTCTTTTTTTCCCTCGATTTGCCCTCTTGTTTCACCCCCTTTCTTTCCCTCCTGTTTCAGGCGCTGCTCTCAACCACTGGCTTCTTTCTTGCGTTAGTGCGCTTCGTCGCGTGTTTCTTCTAGTTTGGATGTTCCGTCGAACTGATTCGAATGCAGCTTTCTTCTTTATTTTTATTTTTCATATTCGGGAGGCGGGGTGGGGGGGGGGGCGGAAGCAGATGTTCGTTCTTTGGGCTTCCGTTAAGTGTACGCATGTGCATCGTTGTGGCATGCGAATGCCAGGAACCTTTAACGCTGATTTCAACATAATAGAGAGTTTTAGCTTAAGGAATGCAAGAGGTTCGTTCACATTCCACTTGCGTACGCAATCCCAAATGAAATCCACGGTTCTAGGGCACGTAAACCGCTTGCATATATATACCCTAACCTAAAACTCGTTTCAAGAGGCTGGCGTACCCAAGAACAGAAAGTCTACTTGGATTTCACTGGGGCCCAAGCGGCTTGCGTACGCAAGCCCCTTGCGTCCCCAAATTTAAGACTCTATTAGGGTGTTATACAAATAGCGCACCCAAAAGTTGTTTACAACACCCGGAAACCTAAACTCCCACTTGGGTTCTTCAGTACACGCACGGCCAATAGGGTAACCCCTAATGGGAGTACCCTATTTATAAAATTCTCTATGTGCAGCAGTTGTACCAAGGAATTACACGCTACTTCTTTCCTTAATCAAAGCCGCTGCGTCGCCAGTACAGGCAGTGCTACTAACACAGCAATTAATGAGTCGACTCGCTAGTTCAGGGGAATGAGGATGCATGTTAGAGCGGATGAAGATAAATTAAGGACTTGAGACGGTCATACAGTCCGTCCTGAAGATTTTAAACATCTACTTCAACTTTAGCCGTATTTTCGAGGGCTTTTTGTGCGGTTTTAAGGCAATCGTCAATTAAATAAATAGGTGAACATTCAAGAACAAAGGAACAGGCCGCATCTGCATCCCTGTAACGTGAAACGTGACATCTGTACGTCAGAACACTTAGCCTGTGTTTCGCGTTTCCAGAGTAGTAGCAGGTACATTATTCGAGTTGCTATAGCTCTGTTTTCAAGGAAGTGAATTGTTTATGAACATTCAAACACCGTCAGCTTCGAAATAGTCCTGCGCAGCAACAAAGCGCTCTCAGTGTTCTTGCCCCTTCGCCAATATTTCCCAGAAGTATTCTCTCTTGTACGAGTCGAGCACCTACTGTGATTCCGGGCTTGATTTCAGCATTTGTATCAAAACGGCGACTTTTGGTCTAAGCTTTGGTGCAAGTCAGCAGGAGACAAATTTGGCGAATGACCCACCTTTCGCGTCGAGGATTCTTACTGGCAACAAAGCTTTGGCGAGTGGGTACGACGCTGAGACGAACTAAGAGTCATTGCAGTGGAAGAGCCCAACGTTTTTACGACCAAAAAAAGAAAAAAAAATGTCAGGCAAGTCCAGATCTCCACAAGGTCTTCCGACATTCACAGCGTTGTCATAAGGAAGTCCCCTGTTGATCGTTCAATTGCACCTCAGCCTACTGCATCACAGCCCGATATACGTGGTGCACGACAGTCTGGATGCAACACGACGACAATGCACCTTGTCATAGCCCGCTACTCACAAGCGAGTTTCTCGCTGGAAACAACATGGTTTCCTGTCCACACGCATCCTACTTGCGCGATGTGCCACCAAATACTTTGCTCTCTTCTCAAAATTAAAATCCTAGCTCAAAGGTCGCCCTTTTGACACGAGTGCTAAAATCAAGAACGAATCGCAGAAGGTGCTCTGCTCATACAGGAAAGAATATTTTAAAAAATACTTGCAAAGTGGCAGGAACATAGGCAGCGATGTTTTGCTGCACAGAAGGACTATCTCCAAAGCGACAGGATTTGAATGTAGAAAAATAAATTACTGTCTGAAAAACACAAATATTACTCCTTGAAGGTTATGAACGAGAAGAAAGGGCGTTAACTGAGGGGCCCGATTCTTATTAATCATATCAAAGCAAGTCAACAAAGGAAGGCACAAAGGACAATATAAGGTAAATTATTTGTAGTTACTAATTGAACTAAAGAAATGATAATTTAATGGCAATTAAAGTGGATGAAAAAACAACTTGCCGCAGGTGGGGAACGACCCAGCATCTTCGCATTAGGCGTGCGATGCTCTAACCAATTAAGCTACCGCCGCCGCCGTTTTCCCGTACACTTTCTAGAGCATTTATGTTTTAGTACTAGAACTAATCTTGGGAGTGTTAGCCAGCGCCACCACTGACAAACCTTGCCGCCGCCAAGGTTTGTGAGTGGTGGCGCTGGCTAAAACTTTGTTGAAAACGTGAATATAGGTGAGATTCACCAACTCCCCGTTTCGTTTAAACGGTTGTATAAGTATCATATGCAATACGCCAATCATGACCCACAGAACTTATACTTTATGATGCAGTGAATGGCCAACTTCCGCATCTCCCAATTCCCTCTTCGGCCATGAAAGGGTGTGTACGAGCCTCGCATATATAGGTAATTTTCGTTTAGTCTGCAGGCTGTAGTTTCTGTGGTTTTTGTCAACCAACCTTGCCAGAAAATATTGCAGCGTGGCGCGTTTGTTTGTCGGGTCAAAATCAGAACTGCACGTCCCGCTTTACGGAGCCAAATTGCGAGACACGACTGGCATATGGCCACGCGATAAAGCAAACTTATTGCGTCCATTTCAGCTTCAAACAACCAACCCGCCTGAAAATGCAGGTGTTCTTTAGGTCAGCGACGATCCATTGCACTCTTTTTGCTCCTATGTAGACTATTCTCGATGCTCTCTTTTTTTTTTCTAAATGCTCTTTTTATTTTAGTTTTCTTTCTTTTACTGTCGGGACTCTCGCGTTATGACGGCGCAGCGTTCATTTCATTGCATGCATTGAGAAATAGTGCTCCTAATAGCAGCACGCAAGAACTGTGGCTTGTGACCTTATTATGAACTTTTGCGGCTTCTGTATGCCACTTTCTGAAATCTACTGCCTGTGTCAGTCTGCGTTTTCTCGAAGACTCCGCAGCACAAAATGTAAGAAGGCAGCGTGCAGCACGCGCCATTTCTAAATACGCACCCCTGCGTTGCTGTTTACAGCAGTGAGGGTCGTACCTAGCTCGAGCACGCCACACTTTTCCAGGAAGCACGCTTCCGTGAAACTGCTAATCTTTACTTCCCCTTTCCCTTCCCCTAGTGCAGGGTAGCAAACCGAAGGCTTTAACGCTGGTTAACCTCCCTGCCTTTCTCTCATTTGCATCGCTCTCTATTTGGGGCGGGAGAATTCTCCCACCGGGGTGGGGTGGGGGTGAGGAAGTGTGTGCGTGTGTGTGTGTGGGGGGGGGGGGGGGGGGGTTAAACTGCTAACGCTGGCGTCCCTGTAAAGCGTGCACCATCTTCGACCAGTATTAGTGCGGAAAAGCCATCGCTAAGGGCGCAACAGCCGGACGCTCTAAGCATTATGCCACGAACGCACATCGCTAAGGGAAATACAATCAATGATATTCGATTGTATGTGTATGCCCTTATGGCTTAGTCATCAACTGACGGTGCGACAGATTTGTTAATACTCGTCAATTTAAGGTAGCCCATGGTGCGCGTGAGTAGAAACACAAGCTCTGGCCTCATATCTACAGCAGTTCGCAATAAACCACCGAATCACTGACACCAAGCGCAATACCGCTGTGATGAGTCATATCTTTTTTGTCCACACATGCCCCAAAATATGAAGCCAAGGAAAGGAAACGGTTTGTTGGCTACCTACGCCAAAAACGTGATAACTCTTAGGTAGATTCTTCTGTCCCTACAAAAAAACTTTGGGACCTAAATCTAAGAAAATAAGTATGTAAAGATATATTACAATACTGTCTTCAGCATACGGACTGTGATGCGATCCTTGTCTTTAGAACCCCAATATGCCCCACCCCAGCACAGGGTAGCAAACCGGAAACTTGCCTCTGGTTAACCTCCCTGTCTCCCCTCCCCCCTCTCTCTCTCTTAAGCGGCTATTTACAACATGAATATAGTTTTGTGCAGCTTCATCCGAATGGCGCTACATATTGTATTTTTATCGCGATAGTAATACAAGCAGTGTTTTCGTTTTGTGCGCCTTTTTTAGAATAAAGTGTTTCGCAAAAGGTGAGCGGTTATCTCAATCCAGCAGGATGATCGAAAAATGCAGCCTAGGCCAACATGCCAAAGAGAAAGAAAGGCCGCACCATGCTGCCTTCCTTGTTCAAAATTTAGTTTGTCTGCGGCGATAAATCTTCCTTTCTTGATTTCTTTCCTTATTTTTATCTTTATTTTATTTTATTAATACTGTAAGCCTTAACTGGCTCTTTCAGGGGTGGGAACAAAGATAACAAAAAGTACAGATTGCTAACAACATAAAAAAGGAAGAAAGATGATATAAAAATAAAAAACAGTAGATACTCTACAGGAAAGCACGCACATTAAACACATAGAGTTCGGAATAAGAACTCCTAGCGACAAACACATGAAAAACACACTCCGTGAGTAGCGCTTTTGGGCCATTGGTCATATATTATATGTAACAACTGCGCAACTTGTTGATCAAAAAATTTTTCAATCTTGGCGGCAAATTGTTCGACAGATTCCAAGGACACAATGTCACGTGGCATTTTATATAACATAATTCTATGACTGACGGAAAGGAGCAATAATTGAATGTGTTACAGTGGGGTATAAATAGCTCGATACTCTTGTCGTGGTTTGTTCTGGCTGAGCGCTGGTATAGTGGTTTTGGATACTCGTGTTTGCTTATATGAATGCTGTCATGATGACGACGGCAAAGAAACTTTAGGGCAGTAATGCGTTGCCGAATCGCCAAAGTTTGAATGTTTGCCCTGTTGCGTAGTGCGGTTATGCCGACGCCACGTGGTTACTGCGAATATAAAAACCCAATAGATTTATTTTGAATTCCCCCCAGTTGATTAGGAAGGAAGGTTTGGTGCGGATTCCGGGAAATACTGCCGTACTCAAGGATTGGCCGTACAAGCGCTTTATAACTTGCTAGTCTAACTTTTCTAGGTGGCAGTACAAGTTTCCTGCGAATATATCCCAGCCGTTTGTATACTTTTGTGCATTCTGGTTAATGTGACCGTCCCATTTTAACGTGTTTGTAATGGTAACATTGAAGTATGTAATTGTGTCGGCTTCTGTTACATGTAATCCCATTAGATGATATGCATATTTTAAGGGTACCTTTTTCTAGTTATATGCATGGATAAGGTTTTTGCTATGGTAATTTCTATTCCTAATTATTGACACCATCTGTCAATGTTAGTTCCGGAGGAATTAAATCGTATCTGGTCGCTAATCGTTCATTCTGTGGCGTAGATGAAGCAGTCATCTGCAAACAGCCTTACCGTTACATCAGGTTCAACACAAGAATGAAAATCGTTAACAAATATTAGAAAAAGAATTGGACCCAACACAGACCCTTGTGGCACACCGGAGTAGACATCTAACTCTTCATATTTAGTGTCATTTATTTTAGCGAAATGCAAAAACACCCGTGCACTTGGATTTAGGTGCACGTTAAAGAACTCCAGGCGGTCCCAATTTCCGGAGTCCCCCACTACGGCGTGCCTCATAATGAGATCGTTGGTTTGGCACGTAAAACTCGATAATTTTTGTCTTACTTTACCGTACTGAGATTTGAGAGAAAGGCGGCTTTGCAATATACTATTTTTGTGTCAATTCCGATAGTCTTCAGCCTGTCAATTTATTTTCGAGGGGGCATCCTGTCAAATGCTTTGGAAACGTCTATGAATATTGCTTCAGCTTGAAGTTTCGAGTTAATTACAATAGCAAAGTCATGCGTTATTTCGAGTAGTTGAGTTATTGTAGAAAGTCCTTTATGAAATCCGTGTTACTTGGAGTTGTTATCTTCTAAATAGGTGGTGATTGCCTTGCTAATAACATGCTCCATCATTTTACAACAGCAACTAGTAAGTGAAACCGGCCTGTTACTGTTTACCAGTAACTTGTTACCTCCTTTGCGAGTCGGAAGGAACTTGGCACGGAATCAGTCCGTCGGCAGGGTGGCTGTTTGAAGCGACGCTACGAAATTTGCATGCAGGAAAGGAGTTACCTGTTCTGCGTAACGCCGAAGAAAAGCATTTGAAAGATTGTCAGAAGCTGAAGATTTTTTAACGTCAATCTGTAGCGATAATTTAAGTATTTCTTCTGGAGTTATGGCTACTTCAGACATTGATAACGCAGGATCCGTCACAGTTTCAATTTCTGTAAGCGCAGAGGTACGTGTGAAAATGGACTGAAAATATCTGTTGAATGTGCTGCCGACGGTTCGAGCGTCATCAGTTATATAGTTTCATTTATATAGATCTGAGTCACGTGGTTCTCGGGCTTAGATAGGTAGCGCCAGAACTTTTGTAGATACTGTGTCATAAAATTTATTAGTGTCGTTGAAAAGAAAAAAAGTACTTCCGCTCCAAACAGCAGTTTTTAGCTCATCAGAAAGTCGGGGAAGATCTTCAGGATTACGTTTTTTCTTTCGCATCATTTGTAGCTTTCTTTGTAGGTGGACTATACTACGCGTAATCCATGGGCTTCTGCGTTTTCCATAGCTTTTAATAGAGAAGTTTTCTGACGCTATTTCAAGGTAGTCGATGATGCTGACATCGTCATCTCTATTTTAGTTTTTAACAGTTACACGTGATTCAAGAACTGGTCCGCTAACGCCGGTAGTAACTGTTAGCAGCAGCAGTCTATGATCTGATATACTCTCTTCGAGTGTGATGTCTGCTGTTAGATGATAAGAGTCAGATGCAAGGTCTAGTACTAAAAGTGTCTGCCCTTGGATGCGCGTTGGCTCTGTGAAAAGCTGAGATAGCGAAAAACTAAACGCTATGTTCAAAAGCTTTTCAGAACTACTAACATCTCTACTACCAGCTGTCAACGTACTCCAATCGATAGCAGCTGGATTAAGATCACGAGTAAGAATTAGCGTAGTACGATCTTTCATCCTGGTACCAAGGAAGTCATGAATTTTCATTATGTAGACGTCAGATGCGTTTGGCTTCCTATAGATACCGCCTATCAGCACGGGTGACTCAGGGACTTATACAGTGCACCAGACACTGTCACGATCTGGAATACCTTGCTCTTTGCGAAAAGAAACCCTACCGTACTGCGATAGTGACTCCCCCGCCGCAACTATAGGCTGTTTCACATGGCGCGATTGGGGCGAAAAAAAACGTTCTGCCGCGCACATCGCAGAGCGATTTTCGCTGACAGCTTTCACATACGTCTGCGGCAGCGCAATTTCTGTCGCAGCGATGCGCAAGGTTGCCCCCTGCTCACGAAGTATCCATGCTTGCATCGTTAAGTAAAAACAACATGGAAACTAGTCAAATATTCGAATGTTCCTATAATTATTCTATAATAGAATAAGTACACCATTTTTTAACGTTTAAAAGCGTTGAGTCTTTACGACATCTTGCAGATGCGGCGAGTGAAACGCTGCAGAACACCGCAAGTATGAGCGTGCGGCTTGTGCGGCGTCGGTGGGGTGGTTCCGTTTAGTACACTCTAGTTTCGTTGTTACTATGGAAGCCACAACTTTCTTCCTGGATGAGCATTTCCTTTTGCGGAAGAACAAGCTACTATTGAGTGTGCATGTATGTATAAGCAGCTGGCACAATTTGTAGCGATGAAAAAGTTGACGACGATGGCGACCAAGTGGGTACTTGCCTTATGTTGAGGCGGCGTCTGCTCCCGACCTGGATACCGTGAAGCTTGTTCTTTTAAACGAATTGTGTAAGCGGAAGGAAAAAAAAAGGTTTATGAAGCTCAAGCCGCAGACGCTGGTGGGTACACCCTATTAAAACATAACTAAAACTGGCGCGCGACATTGCTCCACAGAACTACCAACGAGCGGTAAAACAGGAATGCACCTATTTTGACGGCGCTTTGTTTTGTCACACATTGCCCCTCCCACATCGCGCCGATCGCTGCGACTCAGCGACGGCGCGACCAACTTGTTGGAATCCAGTCGCGGAGAGCCGACGACGTCGCGGCGGTCGCTGAGCGACAGAATTCGCTGTGTCGCTGACTGAGAATTGCGCCATGTAAAACAGCCTTATCGCGGTGAGAGCGAAGAAGAAAATTAGAGGGAGGGGCTATTCCTGAATCATGAATACGGCGTGCACCCATGCGTCGGTTATGAGGACAATGTGAGGAGAGTGAGTTAGCAAGATATATCCTAAATTTTCCGCTTAGTTCACAGGACTGCTTGCATTAAAACATATTAAAGAAAGTGAATTTACAACTCTTGTTCGTAATGCATTGTCAGCCCTGGACTTCCCAGGGTCGTCGCGACGTACATTGTTCAAAGATAGCCTGCATTTCTGTACGTCATTCCCTACATACAGTTGATCGGTCACTTTAAGCTTATAAAAAAGAAGTGTTACCTTATCACCGGCGTCACTTTCTCTTTTGGAGGACTGCCAAAGCTTACTGCGTATGTCACGTACAGAGGATGAGAAGTCTTTTGATATAGATATCGAGCTATTTTTAAGCCTCTTGAAGTTACGAAAAACGGTCATTTTTTCTGTGAAGTTGCAAAACCTTATAATTACAGGCTTTGTGCTGTTTTCCTTTGTTTCCCCAATACGGTGTACAGGCTCGACTGATCTGGTTTCTGCACAGAGTTTGTCTTTGAATACACATTTAACTACTGCTTATTCTAGATCTTTAGTACTTTCATCGCTTTTTCTTTTCTTCCAACCCGCAAATAATATTATTCCTGAGGCTTCTGTTTTCCATGTCATCTAGTTTTTTCCTCAGGCTCTTCATAGCTTTGATCATCACGGTGACCTCCTATTCACACAGCTCCAGTTTTTCACGGTATTGTTTAAGCGATGCAAGAGTAACTTCTATCTCTGCCAGTCTGGATTGAACGCCTTGCAAGCCTTCTTCTAAAGTGCGCTGCGAGGTTTTAATTTCCACGACCCATTTTAAGATCTCGTCAAGCGTGTTTGGGCCTGGATTTTCCTCGATGTCGCCATAAGCAACAGCAACAGTGAGCCGGCAATTCGGAAAGACACGTACACACAACACAAAATACACTCAGGGCTTGGCAGCACCACGAAACAAATAGCATCACTTTTGTGACACTGAGAAAACAGACACTTCTTTCTAGCCTGTACGAGAAGAAGTGGCTTTTCATGGCGTCCTTGACGGTGCCACCAAGCCCACTGAAGAGGGCATGTGCTTGCTGCTACCTTCGTCGCTTCGTCCGATGTCGCTGCTGTCACTGGTTGGCCGAAGGGACGGCGCAGGTGTGGCGTTGTGATTGTCCTGGATGCTTGATACGCTGTCGGAAAGCTTGCCGTTGTCAGTCGTGTTGATACCTCAGTAGGGGCTGCTCATGATGATGCAGGATAGCCAGCGTTCCCAAATCATGGCGCCGAAGAATCGGCGACCGGTCGCAGCTTCCAGTGGTCCCTGATAGTCCGAGCAGCGTCTATACGAGAAGAAGAAAGTGGTTTTTAGTGGCGTGCTTGACGGTGCCACCAATCCACCAAGCCACCAAGCCCACCAAGCCCACCAAGCCCACCAAGTACACTCGTTAGCTTGCAATGTGGCCGCTTTCGTAAGATGAAATGCGTAAATTGCCGCCTATTTCTGAATACGTGTGTCCCTGTGCTATTTTTTATCATGAGAATAGGTGACGCGCACTAAAGCATGTACGTGCAGATTGTGCGCCCCTTTATGTCCCTTCCTTGGCTCTTTATCTCGCCTGAAAGCACATATATCCGTTTAGGTTAGAAAACCAAATGTCCGTCCCGTTGACCTCCTTGTCCTTACTCTCCGCAAAAGGCCTGTCGAAATCTTTAGTCCTGTCAGCTTTCTGAAAACGAGAGAAGCTGCTTTCTGAATAAAAACAATGTTTTCTTCTGAAGGTACTTTTCGGAGTCAGCAAGAACATAGGCAAAGTATAACTGCTTTCAACGAGCGTACACAGATTCGTGGATTCAACGATGTTGCAGCCTCGCGGCAAGAAACACAGCAAGGAGGCCTGGCACACGCAGTGATCCTGCCATATTCCAAGCCACTGTGACTGCACAGCCCAAGACCGCATCGAGCAGAGGCGGAGGGACTTTGCGGCAGGGCAGAAGGCCAGAGCAAGCCAGGCCAAGCCAGGGACTAATCCTTTAATCTGCGCGGGAGTCGGCTGAGCAGCCAATGCGTCCCTGGAATCGCGAACCCCGGTCAATCATATTCGGTCGCGGTTAGTCCGTGCGGGAGGGGTGTTCGCAGTTGGGACAGGGATTTGAACAATGGCATCGACGACAGCGTTGAGCGGGTACTCATGGACTCGCGTCGTCACCCTCAGTTCGTGTACGCGCGACGAATGTACGACGGGGGGGGGGGGGGCGCATTCGACGCTAATTTCGACAGGAGGCTGAAAAAGCGCCAGGAGCTTCCTCTTGGCCAGACTGGCTCCACATATCAGGCCAGGATTAAGACTGGGGTGAATTATCTTTCCAGTGCCGCCGTCTCATTTGTGAAACTCATAGCCATGCCCTTTCGACCTCGCTACATATAGGGCAACGAAAACTGAATCAGTTGGGCCTGAGAGAACGCAATAACGAACTAATAACTTGGTTTTTGGCTTGTATTTGGAAGGTATTCAGGGAGGATGTGTCGTATGCTCGCCTTGTTAAGACATCTACTGAGCTGCTTCTATGCACATTTACCGACTAGCACCGCCTAGCTTTGTTGCGAAGTAATATTCGTCGTGAATACTTATGAATATGAGAGAGAGAGAGAGATATGCAAATGAGAGAAAGGCAGGGAGATTAACCAGAGTTAAAACCTCCGGTTTGCTATGAATGGCACATGAAGCATATACATTTAGATTTATGGCTAATTATTTTTTATTTTTATCGTGACAGGTTGAGTGCACATAAAATCACTGAATGGTTCATGGCTTATCTGTAGTAAAACTCTGCTTTGTTCAACAGTCTGTGTATTCCCAAGTTATTAAAATAAGTTTTTTTTGGGGGGGGGGAGCATTTGAATGCGGTAAAAAAGAGAGAAAGAAAGAGAGAGACGCTTGGATAAGGATATTTTTTATTTTTCTGCGAGATGCGGAATCTGGCCTGACATCTTAATGAAAGTGTTGTTTCACGCCACCATTTGTGCTATATATGTTAGTTAATGACTACGCGAAAAGCCGATGATATCATCAGCGATGCGCAACAATGTGCCAAACATGCAAACGTTTGTGTCATTACGCGAACAAAACTTGTTACAGAGCGAGAAGCGCAAGTAAAATTGGCAGGCTCGCTTGCCAGCTTTTAGCCCGACTTAAGTTTCTAATGTTGCTATTGAGACACGAGGCCCAGTAACATTTGAAGATTGCGGCCTTGAAAGGGTGTTGCCCGCTGCGGTCGCACAACGGCTACAGACATTTTGCTGATGAGCCCGAAGTCGCGATTTCGATACCCAGCCCCTGCATTCCGCTGTTCCAGAGAAATTTAATCATTCGGACTGACCAGAAAGAAGTTTTACGAGCATAATTTGGCTAGTTTAGACGACCGTATGGGAAGTGAGCATTACTGAATGAGCCTAACTTGGCGTAGGTCCACTGCCATTTTTTGTGTGGACTGCAGCGAAAAGCCTCCAACTTTCAAACAGAAAACAAATAAATGGTGTATATATATATATATATATATATATATATATATATATATATATATATATATATATATATATATATATATGTGTGTGTGTGTGTGTGTGTGTGTGTGTGTGTGTGTGTGTGTGTGTGTGTGTGTGCGCGCAAGAAACCACAATACTGTTACGAAGCAGGCCGTAAGGAGGGGGAGGGGGGAGGGCGCCACAATCATTTCGACCACCTGGAGTTCTTTAACCCCTGAATCTAAGCATACGAGCGCTTCCGCATTTCGACCCCCCCCCCCCCCCCCACCGAAATGCGGCGACCGCGGCCACGTTCCAACTCGCGACGGCGAGCTCAGCAGCGCAACGCCATACCAACTACGCTACCACCGCGGCTAAGTAATGTTCCTATGGCAGCAGATGGTAAGAAAATGTTCAAAATTTGCACTTGCGTATGAGTATTCCCAGTAGCATATACGCAGTTTCTCATTAACCTTACAGCATCAGTGAGGATCTTCGCGCTTATTGGTAGGCAGCATAAGTCTGGGAATTAAAGATGATTTGTATGCCTTTACATGTACCTGCAACGTCTTTATACCTGAAATTGGCCTGTGGTGCAAACTTCCATGTAAGGGTCCAGGTTAGCTATGAGCGAGTGGAGTGCACGGGCTCGTCAGAGAGAAGGGCTAGAGAAAATGGCAAGAAGAAGAAACTTTATTAAAGAATAGTCCGGCAGTTCTTGCTGTGGTGGCCTCAGGTGACGGCTCGAAGTCTTTGGACTCGAGTGGCACCTTCGGCTTGCCGGACGGCCCAGAGCTGGTCTGCCAGCTCTGAACTTCTGATAGCCGCCTCCCAGCGGCGGCGACGCCTACGGAGAAGGTCCCCGGCGGCTCCCGAATCCGGGGCGGCGTCGGGAAGAAGCGAGCTCGAGCCTTCTCTTACTCTGGCAACGGCCGCGATTATGGACGCGTCGCGAACGGAGCTGGTTTGATTACCGTTGTTGCCGGCACACTCTCAGAGCATGTATCGCAGCGTTGCTCTCTGTCCGCATGTTTTACACTGAAAATGGCAAGAGAAAAAAAAATGCTGATTCGCCATCCTGGCCCTGCGAAAATGGATGTCCAGCGAAGCTCTTGGAAAGCACCACTAGGCTTCGGGAGGTATGCAATGCTTTATTGCTTTACAGTAATAGTAGTAATGGTAGTTTAGAGTAATGGTAATTTTGACAGCACGCCGCTGCCCATAGCGGTGCTGCAACATCACTAAAATCAGTTGCTGGACTGGTTCTTTTATATCCGAAGGGCTAGGCACGTCACTCCGCACGTCGCAAGCTGCCGTTGCTGCGGCAGCTTGCTCAACAGTAATCTTTGCCAGGAAACGTATACGGGGAGCGCTACGTGCTTCGCATTGTAATCAGGAGCGCTTTATCATCAATTATGTGGTTCGCTTTCTTGTTTTGAACTCGTTCTTTATTTAAACGTATTCTGTTCTGTATGTTGTATGCGTGATTCCAAGGAATGTATACGCACTGTTCGCTTTACTTTGCTGAGCGCTTGTAGCCTCTGCCCTGCGGGGGTATGAGCGATTGCATCTTTCTCTTGCTTACGGAGGCGTGAGCCATTGCAGATGATGATAATTTATGCTAACAGACGGACACGAAAAATGCCGAATACTGTGGGGCTCACAGCTTCGCTGTAATAAAGTGTTCCTTTCCTTGGCACCTATAGTAAAGCCAGGTTTAAAATAGAAGAACGCAAAGCACAGATTAGCATGTCATGAACGTTCTACGCTAACTGTAAGACTCCATGCATATGCCGCCTCTATGGAGACAAGTAGTCAATATACAAAAAAAAAGCTCAATCGTATCAATAACGCTCCCTGCAGGTTCTTAGACATTTGCGAATACTATTGTTTGTGGATGGAGAACATTTCCAGTTTTCCGCTAACTTGCAAAAGTAGCGAATTGGCACAAGGTTCTGTAGTTGCCTTATACGGAGTGATCATTTTTAAATGTCCCGGAATCTTAAAAGATCGCCTGTAGCGGACAGCATAAATCTTGTCCGTGAGCTGGATTATTCGAAGAGGCGGACATTACTAGCACGATAAATCCAAACACGTATTTAAATAATTAACAAAAATTAACTGATTAACTTCTTAACTAGTTACTTTACGGCACATATTGAAATTTTACCACTCGAAATTACTCCCCCACGATGACACCAGTTTCGAGATATTATTTCCCAAAGTGTGGGACGAAACACATGGGCGTTCAAGCTACTTTCATGGTTCAATGCATAAAAGATCGTTTTGTTGAAAAGCTAAGTGGAACAACAATGCAATCTTACGGCGAGTTTGATGGCGCATACCTCCAAACGGGTGTCATTTTGAGAATTCATTCCAAGCGGATACGCCTTGTAAACTCACCGGCTACAATTCGCAAATTGCAATATGCGCCGTAAAGTAATTAATTAAGATGTTAATTAGTGATTTCTCGTTTAATTGAATATGTGTTTCGATTTCGTGTGCAAGTAATGTCCGCCTCTCTGAACAATCCAGCTAAAGAACTAGAATTATGTAATCGGCCACAGGCGATCTCTAAAAATTCCGGAAAACTTAAAAACAACCCCCCGTATCATTCGCCCTATGTTGAATTTTCTGTCATAAACGAAAGGAAAGAAATACAACGAAGACGTCCATATCTAGCAATGACAATACCGAAAAATAAAGAGAAAAATAACAAAAGAAAAAAACGTTGAAAAACAAACGGATAAGAAGGACTTTTAAAAAGTTATTCCGGTCCCTAGGAAAACGAAATAAAGGAAACAAAATGGAAGAAAGCCTGAAACCTTCGTTAAAACGACGACGCGACGAGCTAGCGCAAAAAAAGAACAAAAAGCATTTGAGCCGTCACCTTCTAGCAATTCACAATCGTGCGCTTGCGCTACATCTAACCACAGAAATCTGCGATCCACTTGCGTGTTGGATATGATAGTACAGTGTATAATATCCACTTTCAATATTAATATCTTGTTAGAGACATGCTCGCACCCTTATGCGGTTGGGCCTGTTCTTTGGGGATAAAACAAAAATACGAGCCGTGTCTCCGTTTTTCTTTTTCCATGCCCACGAGCTTCTCCGCTACGCCGGTGACGTTTCGGACAAACACGTTCTTTTCTTCCGGCACCCGGGAAGCCACAGGAGCGCCCCTGACCGCGTCCGGGGCACGCGCGCCCACTTCCGGCAACCGTGCCCAGCACTTCCGGGCAGCGACCTTCGCTTCCGGATCCGAGCCTGCAAGCTCGTTTACCGACACTTGCCGTTTGCTAGCCTAGCACTTTGGTTTGGAAAGCTGTTTGCACATTTTTTTTTTCGATTTTTCCTCGTGCGCGGTTTGCAGAGAAAGCTTCACCGCCGCTGTTACGCGGACTGTGGGAGTGTGTGTGTGTCACGGAAGGCCCGTAGTCCTTTCTGACTTCTCCCACGCTCATGCGAACCTCCTGCAGAAGTATATGCCTCCACCAGACGCGGTGGTCTCAGCGACAGTCTGCGAGTACGATCATGCACCAACTATAGCCCCAACAAGCCACTCCCATGAACTCAGCGACTCCGTCCGCAGTCAACATTTTCAGCACCCAAAATTGTTCTGCAATGTCAGAGGGGCAGAAATATATATATATATATATATATATTACAGAGAAAAAGTGCATTTGCATTCAATTTACGTATGCCAGGCGCAAACAAAAAGTCAGCCTATTTGAAGGCGCCAAATAAAACACAGCACAAAAGAGAAGGCATCTGTACAGGCTCTCTGTCCCGTTGTCTTCTCCCGTGCTTTAAATAGTATCAATGAATAGATAGTAACTTGCCCAACACGAAGTTCCCTTTTAAAAAAACGTAAGGCAGAGGCGAAAGTGAGAGCGGCTTAAAACGCTTCTGTTTTCTTTGCGCATCCAGATATCGACAGCGTTTGGCTGACATGCAGGGCGACAATCCTACATGAAACATCGCAATTTCCGGAACATGCGATAACACTTAACATCCTTGTCTTTAGCCAGTGTCATCTATGATCTACATTCATTCGCCACTTCTACTCGTGAAGTGTTTGCCTGACTGCGTGCGTTGTGCGTTTTATCTGAGATTATGAACCTTTCTACTCATATGCGTGCATTTTGGTTTATCTTTTTATATATATTATGGAGCTTCAGTGCCCACTTGGTCCAGTTAATTAATCTACCTCTTGGTATCTCTACGTGTGGTCTTCGCTGATGAAATCGTGTGCACGCTGCCCCGGTATCCAGCCCCTGGTCTCAGAACCTTTTCAAGGCCGCCAAACGCACAAGTGGACGCGCAAGTTACTGTGCGCCATTGCAGGCATACGTCTCGGGAACCAACAGTTTTCCATGTGGCTTGCGCCGTTGTCGCCGGTTTCAGTGCGCCTCGCATTACGCAGAGCGCTACCCAGAAGCAGGGAACTCGTTGCAAGCTCCCTTCGCACCCAAAGCTGCCGGCGACACACTATCCGCGTAGAACACGAGCGCGCACGCGTTGCAAGCGCCGCGCATTCTGAGCATCAGATCGTTCTATTCCGCCAGCTTCCCCCTTCGCCTCGTTCCTGTCCATTTCTCGACCAAACTCTCTTCCCCCCCTCTTTGCTCAACGCTCTCCCTCGGCCTCACCAACACTGCAAGTGAGGCACAACGCATCCACAGCGAGCGCGCGTCTGGGTATCATCTGGGGGAGAGTCGGCCTGGCCAGACCGACTGGCTGGCCTGCACGCTGTAACCAAATTATCCTCGGCCCTTATCGTTTGCCCCCATCCGACAATCTCCAACGCACCCTTCCTCCTTCGCGCCGCTCCCCGTCCTTTCTCATCGGCTCGCTCAGCTCCGTATGGGCACGTTCCACCACCACGCGCATAATCCCGTTAAGAATTACAAACTGTTTTTAGGTAAGGTCGCGCACTCGGCCACTGCTCACTGGAGGGCCCGCGCTGACTCCTGTCGGGGAGCACTGCAGGAAACGGAACTTAAGCCACGTGACTTCCACGCGCCGCCCGTCCTGCCCCTAATTTCCCGCTCCAAGCCTTCCCCGCGCGCTCCCCCCTCGGCGCCCGTGGGTCTCCTGTCGGAACGAGCCGACGAGCGCCTCGTCGTGCCGGCAATCCCCGGGGCACGCGACCGCTGTCCCACTGCGCGGTACCAGCGCGCGATTGCTCGCTACGAGCCAGTCCCTAAGGGCCAGCAGACCGCGCTGCAATATGGCACGGCGCCACCTTGGTGTGAATGCGGCCCCCCTCCGCTTTTCCCGCCACTTCGGAATTCACCGATGGGCTCTGTCTTTTTATTTATTTATTTGTATTCGGGGGGGGGGGGGGGGGCTTTCTCTTCCAGGCGTCAGAAGAGTGCCTGGCCTGAATGGTGACATTTCACTTCACCCCTAATCTGTCGATGGGCGAGACCGATATGCTTGTTCGGTGCCTCCCACACGTGTTAACTGGCTGTTTCGGTCCTCGCATCTCGGTCCGCGCTTCCGTGCGTCGTCAGCTTTCGCCTGCGCGTGATTTGAACTCGAGCCCGTTTCCAAAAGAATTCTTGAAAGGAAATTATTTGTCCTATCAAAATTTATTTGATTATCTTAGAGTTCGATTTGTAGCGTGTACCAAGCAATATTGTGCACTGTCGTTAGAATGCAAGTTCCCTGCACTTTTTATAAAATAATTGTTCGAGAACGCGCGGTACCCAGAGTTACGAAATCAAGCGCACTTCGATCCTTTCTCCTCGTCTGTATCTTAAACCACGTGTCGGGAATAGCTGCTCTGCTCATGCCTTGTTCTTATACCCCTACAAACTGCAAGACAGATAGCTTAAGACCTGGCGTGGCTTATTAAGTTCCCTACTGCGCCACGTCTGACTCAACACAAATGCGGAAACGCTGAGTCAGTTTATTATCTACGGTGCACATTGATATGACGTTAAATATGGAATGTACTTGAGGCTGCCCCCGTCTTCATCAATGAGTGAATGTCCCAATTAGCGGGGCCCCCTCATTTTCTTGCCTTTCATTTAGCCATATTACTTACTCCATGTCGCAGCCAACAAAGAAAAAACAGAGGTACCTGTGTTTTATCAAACTCACAAATGGAACGATGGCGTGGATGGTTTTCTTTCTTTTCTGGGAACCGCCAGGGCCGTTGAGGACATCTTCAGTCGATATACGGTTCGCGGGACGCGACAAGAAGAAAAATGTCGTCCCACTCACTGCGACGGTGCAAATTCGACCTTGCCGCGCGTCACCCCGCAGACCGTAGCACACCGAGTGGTGGTCTCGTTCGCTTTCTTCAGCGCTGGATGTTTGAATGCCTGGCGCTGCGGTCGGTGCTTTCTCGCCGTCGTGCGCCACCAATTGGAGTCGACAAGGGCGATGACGAGTGCGAACGCCTGCGTGTCTGGCTGCGCGGGCGCTGCAGGGGACGCGATTTGCCAGGGGCACCGCAGCGAGCCAAATTGGTTCCGACAAGCTCGCTTTGGTGCCGCGTGGGCCGCCCCTATAGCAAGCTGCGAGAAAGGAGCGACGCCGGAACGGTCGCTCGCGAATGCCTGCCAGTGACGCTCTCGTCACGCGTTTCAGTGTTAGAATGAAGAGATCGCGCAGTTGCCTTTGCCGTGCGTGGGCTGAAAGAAACGTGCTCATGAATTACAAGACGGGACGTTTGTTCGGTCGTATCTTGTCGGAACTGCGCTTTGTGATGTTAAAAGTTACTGATGGACGTCCGCTTCGATGTTTTCAAAACGGGAAGATAGAAAGTTTAGTTTAAATACCAGTTATTTGCCACGGCTCTTTATTTCTTTTCGCTGGTTTAGTTCTCGTTGAGTAGCACAAATAAAAATACGGCACGAATCAGCATGTAAATTTATTGCTACGCGGAACACAGGCACACCCACACATACACAAACGTGCCCCCCTCTCTATCTATCTTTCTCTTTTGCAACTGTTTCCTTTCCTTGGCAGCTTGTATACTTATTTAATGTGGCATTGTTATGTGCTTTTGGTTCGCCGGTCTTGTGTAAGATGGGCATTGTAGCCCTCGTTATAAGGATCGCTCGCCGAATTTTTAAATGCAACCGAATGAAAAATGCCAATTAAGCCACAATCGTTACCATACGCTTTTCGTAAGAAGTGCTTCGTAATGGTGATGGCAAGGCAAACGATTAACAAAATGCAGTAGATCCAACGAGTTGGAATCTATATACAGCGAAAGTTTGTGTGAGGGCATAAAGAGTGGAAACACGAGTACACGCACACACGCACGCGCACACGCGCACACGCACACACACATACACACGCGGAAGCACAAAAAATATACCGAGCCTTTTGTTAAGCGGAGTTGCTGACTACTAGTGAGTACGGCGGGCGCCTTGAAGTCCTCATGATTTCAGAGGCAGCATGCGCACAGTAGGTAGCGCAATTCGAATCGATTCTATCCCCAAGAAGCGTTTATTTTCTCGTTACCGCACAGCCACGGATGCGCGAAGGCGAGCTTTCTGGTCCTTGTTTATTGTGCCCCCCGCACGGCCGGCGCCGCCGTTGCCGCGGATGCGGGGAGGCGAGCGCCATCTGGTGGTGGGGCATGGAGCCCAGCAAGGCCGCAGCTCCTACGGTCACGAAACCCAGCCAGGTTCGCAAAGTTTCACTTAAAAAACAACAACAGAAAAACAAACCAAAGCAAGCACGGTTGAGTTAAGAACTTGTAGTTCTCGAGGCGTATAGGAACAACCGCATCTGAAACACGAAACACGATACCGATGCTACACGATATACAATTTCTTCTTGTTTCCTGTTGTCTTCCCCAGCGCGAACATGAACAATAGAAACTGCAATGTTGAAGCCAAAGCGAGGCATTTATGCTTCGTGGTTTCAATTCTGAGAAAATGCTTTTAAAAAATCTGCACCGCCATTCGCATTCCGGGCTGTTGTATCAGGCTGCTACAATTTCAGAGGCATTTCCTTTTTCTGACCCCACTGCCCATGTATGTCCAGCAAGTCATTCGCACGCTCAAGCATACTTGCACTTAGGCCGTGTAGGGCGCTCGTACTAGACCTTTCGTCACCTGCAATAAGTAATATTTACACTGTGAATAGACGGAGCACAAAGACACAGTGTGCAGGACAGGCGCTAACGAATAAATTTTTACCGCCTGTCATGTGCCGTTTTTGTTTTTTTGCGCGCCGATTTTTACTTCTTCGTTTTGAACGAACTCGCCTTAGAAATCGTTTTTCCTTGTCATCATCTTCGCGATGACACAACGTCCAAAAGCTCATTTGTTGCTACGGTGGATAAGCGTGAAGTCTGATCTGTGGGTGACATTAAAACGAGCTGGACCGACCAACCAGACGGGAAAAGTGGGGGAGCCTGCCGGCAGCAGCGCGGTCACTGGTAAAACGGTGCGCGGTGAATGTACGCAACCGTCCAGTCACTGCTGCCAGCCCGCGCACCTTTTCACGCACTGTCGCTGGCCATCCCTCCTCTCGCACGCGAGTTGTTATTGATGGCACGAAGCGAAACCGGCGCTCCTCCAGGCCCGGTGCTGGGGCGGTGAGCGCGCGTCCATAAAGCATGACTCAGGACGACCCCGGCGCATATGCATAATGCAGCGAGCACGCCGTCGCGCTGGCTCCTAAACGAAGCAGATGGATTAATTGGCCTCACCCCACCACCATCCTCTAACGTCTGCAACCGCGCCTCTGCTTCTGTCCCGGCACGTGTATAAAAACGTATGAATGGCTGCATTCCATACAACGCCCCATGGAATCGGTCCCGAGTATACCCCAAGGTACAGAAGTGTAAGCGAGTCTTTCGGACTGATTCGAGACAGACAGACAGACAGACAGACAGACAGACAGACAGACAGACAGACAGACAGACAGACAGACAGACAGACAGACAGACAGACAGACAGACAGACAGACAGACAGACAGACAGACAGACAGACAGACAGACAGACAGACAGACAGACAGACAGACAGACAGACAGACAGACAGACAGACAGACAGACAGACAGACAGACAGACAGACAGACAGACAGACAGACAGACAGACAGACAGACAGACAGACAGACAGACAGACAGACAGACAGACAGACAGACAGACAGACAGACAGACAGACAGACAGACAGACAGACAGACAGACAGACAGACAGACAGACAGACAGACAGACAGACAGACAGACAGACAGACAGACAGACAGACAGACAGACAGACAGACAGACAGACAGACAGACAGACAGACAGACAGACAGACAGACAGACAGACAGACAGACAGACAGACAGACAGACAGACAGACAGACAGACAGACAGACAGACAGACAGACAGACAGACAGACAGACAGACAGACAGACAGACAGACAGACAGACAGACAGACAGACAGACAGACAGACAGACAGACAGACAGACAGACAGACAGACAGACAGACAGACAGACAGACAGACAGACAGACAGACAGACAGACAGACAGACAGACAGACAGACAGACAGACAGACAGACAGACAGACAGACAGACAGACAGACAGACAGACAGACAGACAGACAGACAGACAGACAGACAGACAGACAGACAGACAGACAGACAGACAGACAGACAGACAGACAGACAGACAGACAGACAGACAGACAGACAGACAGACAGACAGACAGACAGACAGACAGACAGACAGACAGACAGACAGACAGACAGACAGACAGACAGACAGACAGACAGACAGACAGACAGACAGACAGACAGACAGACAGACAGACAGACAGACAGACAGACAGACAGACAGACAGACAGACAGACAGACAGACAGACAGACAGACAGACAGACAGACAGACAGACAGACAGACAGACAGACAGACAGACAGACAGACAGACAGACAGACAGACAGACAGACAGACAGACAGACAGACAGACAGACAGACAGACAGACAGACAGACTCTTTCACTTACCTTAGCGATGTCAACCTTACCTATTCGTTTCACAAGCATAATAAAAGGAAAGAAAACACGGCTCGTTTTCACTGAAATGTTATTTCGTTAAAGCTGTTCGTAAGAGCCGATAGATTCTAGCCATTCGTGGTGACTAGACATCTAATTAGTGGAGGCGGCTGACCAATGGCAAAAAGCCCTTAAAAAGGAAAAGATTGGGGAATTCGACCCGATAAGCTCACTTCACTAAGCCCCTGCCAAACAATTTTCAACGAGAAAATAACTGAAGAGAAGAAAGTTGGCGTAGAAAAAAAGAAGCAAATAGATGAAAAGACCACCGCTGGAAAGAATGAAATGGCCGTGGTGTATATTATCTAAATATGTAATTTGTACAGATACATAGCACTGTAAATGGCACAAGGGAACAGTAGAGAACGCAGTATAGCCATGCCTGCACAACTGAAAACACGAACGGCACACAAGCTTCCGTTCTCTTATTAGTATTTTTTCGTATTTCTTACTATATAGACAATTTAAAATCGCTTGTCTCGAACAGCGCTAATTCCCCTCTTCAGATCTATTACTTTATGAGGCAGACATTTTATAATTGACTACGCCCAACTTTTAATTAGTTGATGAATGACATTCCACTAGTAACATTATGGCACATGTTGCAATTGCGCAATAGGCTTGTTCGCAATAGGCCTGATCTCGGCATGCCAATTTAATTATAGTATTTATAGTAGTTAAAGTAACTATAGTAGTTTCGAGAGAAATATGTCTCCGAAACATGAGATCATGTACAGTTTCGTTCCACATTAATGTTTCGCCGCTGTGTGTAACGATGGCTTTTTACGTAACGCATAGTTGTCGCAAAAATAATACGCGGAATTCAATTTAATTTAGCGCATATTTCGGAGGCAGAAATCTGAAAAGCGGTAAAGTATTCAATCAATTCCTTTCAGATGGCCATGCCTTGAACAAACGGCATCCGCAAGTGCAGAATGCACCGTGAAGCAATTAATCATAATTTCAACAAGCATAAATGTTCATTGGCTCATTGCATATTATTATTCTTGTGAACGCATTCTGATCCAGTTGACTAGGTGAAGCAGCGCTGCCTATACCACAGGCGGTGTAGAAAAACTCAGTAACCTTCCACTCTGTGAAGAAGGATGACCAGCGAAGCCGTTCATCCCTTAAAGTCGAATTGGACCTCCGCCGCGGGTCGGCCCGGCAATTCACTATATTCAGGATCGGCCCACGTACGGGGAGTGCGTAAAGCCTGCGTTACCTCCGCCGCGGGTCGGCCCGGCATTGCACTGTCTTCGGGATTTGTTCCTACACGCGGTTACGATAGCGGGGAAAGTAGCCCTTAACAGCTTCGCTGTAAAAGTATTTTGACTGAAAGAAAAATTTAGCGAGGAAATAAACGGAAGGCATTCCGAATGTGACCTGCAATGGCCTCGTCTTCCCGACTTTCTTGGCCTGAGAGCTTACGCTACTGTCGCTCATTTCTGCTCGCGCAACGCCTTCATACTATTCCGTGCATGCTAAGGCACGCAGCGTTGCTGTCCGTAAACTTAATTTTCAAAGTTTACAATACAAAATCGCAATTCCATTTACGTCCCAAACGTATTATGATAGTGACTGTAGATTCTGTACCTTTTGCTTCAGTTAGTGCTGCATATTCTTTTAGAACTTTCCTTAACTATGTCGGACTTCAGGTCGTGCTTTTTGCGCTGCCTTCTACGTACAGTGCACGACAGTTTACGCCCAACAAGTAGTTTCATGTGCACACCGAGGAGCTTATCACTCTTGTCTGTACACCAGTGCGAGAACATAGCACACACGAAGCTTTTATACAAGCTGCAGCAGCTTTTTTTTTTATGCTCGAGTGCTTTATGGACAAGCTACACCTCCTGCCTGATGAAAGGAAAAATTTTAAAGCGAGTCGCTACAGCGAGAACACGTCGCAGCGTGCGAAGCACCGTTATTGCCCATGATAATTTTATGAGCGCTCGTCGCAAATCTTTGTACGCGAGGTGCTGCGCATATATAGGCTTCCACGTTCAGCTCTGTGCGCACTGCGTGAGGCTTACGGGCGAAAACAGTGGATCGCAAGCATGGGGCGGGGTGGTGGGCGGTAAGGTGTCAAGCAGCAGCAGCTAATCCCAGGCACCAATTAGAGATCAAAGAAATGCCGAGTGCAGGTCCCCATGAGTGCGCCGACAGCGAGGCGCCAATTACGAACGGATTAGGTTTTGGCGGCACAGGTTCGGCCGTCGTCTCCGCTTTCAAAGGCGGACGCGGGCGCCGCCGTCCACGATGCGGCTCTTGCGTAAGCGTGCCACAGGGATGCTGGCGATGCAGGGTACATCAATGGGGTCTGAACTACCGGACGAAGTTCGCGTCGTGCTGAGCTGGAAAAAGGAGCGGCTTTCAGTGGCAATAAGCTTCCTTTGTCGACACACACCGCACCGAATGTTTCTGTAGTATACGTATATAGTGTACTTGACGTGTTTATGAATCTCGGCTGTGAGGTGCACGTTGTTCGTTTGTCGTTTCCGCCCAATGTCGAGGTTCACGCTGTACAGACACTGCTATTTACATTGTTTTGTGTCCTACTGCTATAGGAAATGTCCAAAGGGTGTTACTACTGCTACTACCACTCACCGCATAACGTACTCTATTACCTGGCGATCACAGGCACGCATAGAGATATCACATGTCTCCGAACCAACAACCGTGAGGGCCGCTCTTTCCCCACGGCCGCCGAGGACGACCAGTTTCGTCGAGTGTCCTTTCGCGGCTTGTAGCCGGCCCTAAGCCTTAATGTCAACCAAGAACGCGCGGATGGCGTCTCCACGACTCGTTGTGCCTTTGCTTATTCGTGTCCGGAGCGAACGGTGGAATATTCGCAAAGCTACTTGGGGTTTGTTTGCAGTATACAGACGGCGCTAACAACAAGGAGGACGGATTACTCGCTGTATGTTTCTAGCGTATGGAGGTGGATTTTGTTTGCGACAGCAGCTCACGCGGCCTGTTTGGGTGGTTGGGACGCGCCTCAACGGATACAAAGTTGCACAGGCGCTATCCGGCTTAGCACAGAAGGGGCAGGCAGCTGTGGCGCTTGTTTGTGTGGAAAGCGTAAAAGACGCGAGCCAGCTATAGGCCCGCTGCCACGGGGAACGACGGCTCGCTTTGGATAGACGCCTGCGTTGCCGCCGCTTTCCGCGCGGCCTCGTGTTCTCTTGGAGAGGGCGGTGCTCGGGGCCAATCGATGCTGCCAGGCTTTTCGTCTAACTCGTAACACACGCGGCGCCTAGGAAGCGAGGATTCGCACGAAACGACGCAGTGAATATGTCTGGCTGCAAGCTAAGGTGCTAATCCCTTCTTTCTTTCTTTCTTTCTTTCTTTCTTTCTTTCTTTCTTTCTTTCTTTCTTTCTTTCTTGCTTTCTTTCTTTCTTTCTATGCTATGTCGGACTGGCAGGGAATAAGCCAGGAACAAGGCGTGTGCTGTCTGCAGCTGAGGAATTTACCGTTGTTGGTGTAGAACGGGTTCAAGGTTTTAAGATTACGCCGAAGTTCCTACGCCGAGAACGCGCCAAAGAATGAGGGGTGTAGAAATTACTGGCAACCAACGAGTGTCGTTAAGCATCTTTTCACTCGGCGCGTGCCTTTGTCACTACGTCTGCTTTGTCCCTGTTAGTGCTAGTTTCGAGCCGACATACAGACATCAATTCCCAACTCTGCCAAAACGTTGTCATAAAGTTTATATTCAATAAACTTCGGAATTTATGAACGAAATTAAAGCTGGCGTTGCTGTCAGAGTACACTTCACTTCACCACTATAGTACTGCAGCCCCTTAAATAATAATAATAATAATAATAATAATAATAATAATAATAATAATAATAATAATAATAATAATAATAATAATAATAATAATAATAATAATAAAAGGAGGGGGGCGAGACCTAACTTGCGCAGACCCCAAATGCGTACTTTTCATACGCGGATGCAAGACATAGTTCTCTCAAGTTCGGTGGCACAGTGTGGACCAAAAGTTGGAGGGCGCTTAGGCTTCGCCTTTATGAGTGGAACGCGATAGCAAGATCCCTGACTGTTTCTCATGCTTCCCGCAATTGCAGCTCATGTAACCGTAACGTTTTCCTGGAAACGTTGGCGACGAGCGCTATGTAACCAGCCGGAAAAGAGGTTTATGTTAGAGTTTTCACGTAACAGAATTATGTTTTCGCGTATATTCAAATTACAGTCCGACGCTATCATGTCTGTAAGTTGTGTGTAAGTCGTACTCTACGAATTTTCTGACGCATTTTACTTTGCGAAATTCATTTGCTTCATTAACACCTATGTGCCACGCGGAGGGCCTGCCTGGATCGGGATGCGTGGTTCGGGCTGACTTTTCTCATACGAACATCGCCGCCGGCGCCGACGCCAACACCTACGCCGTGTTCGCTGCGACACGGGGCCCTTGTCACTATCGCGTTAAAGAACCGTGTTAACCGTGTTGCGTTTAAAGATAAACAAAAGCTGACCAGCAAACTCCTCAGTCTCAAACGAGCCGCTAAATGATCATGGATTTCAACGTTTAAGCAACCCGGATCGTTTGCCAATACCACAAAAAAAAAAAGTCAATCTTATTATTCATTATCAGGGAGCGCAAAGGGTGGCCATAATTCCCATACATGACGTGTAGTCTGTCACTGCACCGGCTACTTAAGCCTCCGTGGCTAGCTTTCGATCGCCACTGCAACGACGTTCAGTTGCGTCAAGCGAACTTGCTACAAACGACATGCCAGGACCTCACGTGACCCGAACAGGAGGGGCTGCTATAAACGCCTTCGTGAACAACATTCTGCGCATTTTCGCGTCGGTGCCCGTGAGAAAAATTTGTTTTACAGTGCGTTCGGGCTCATTTAACCTCAAGATGACTTCTGAGATAATCGCATGCGCTGAGGGATTTCAAAATAAATGTTCGATGTGCACTGCTAACCGAGAGGAAAATAGAACTGCAGGCCAAAATACTCCGGTGTACTCAAAGCGCTGCAGAAGTGAAGATGTCGTTGCCCTAAACGTGCGAGAAAAATCGGGAACCATGTATTGTAATCATTATTTTCCTATTCCAATTCTTTTGGCCATCCTTAATAGACTCACACAAAACCGCAGTCACGCTGTCGCTGGGACTGACCCCTTGGAGAGACGGAGGATAATAAATGAATGCATCTGGAATAAAAGTATTCGTACAAAATCCGTCCCCAAGCGGAAACCTTAAATAGCACTCCTTGTTGTTGTTTATCGATAAAGTGGGCAAATGGACCGCTCCAGAATCACCTTTTATATACATTCATCACTGATTGCTGAATCATCATGTTTATATACAAGCCATGCATACAAGACAAGAACCTTCGGACAGGAATTGTTATAGTCGGTGCGAAAACATCCATGTCTGGACCACAGTTTCAAGCTCATCTAAAATCTTGTTATAGTCCCCACTGATTAACTGTGTCCCAATTAAAAGCAACAAAATATTTACGAACTAATTATTTGGGATATATCAGAGAACTTCGAAATTACGTACGCAAGTGCGCCTCACTGTAAATCCAGTCTTACAAAGCAAAAAGGTTGACCTGTGATAGAAGTTGGAAAAGAGCGTGAACGCACAAGCTATGGCACCACAATACCTGGTACCCTCCCTACCTCGTTCTTTTCAAACAACCCAGAAATTTAAGGGCGCCGCGAGCGTGAGGTCGGCAGTCTTGCGCGGAACACCTCGAATCTCCGGGGAAGGCTTCCAACATATTTCCGATTCACCTTGCGGGACTAAATTGTACTAACGATCTCCCCATTTTCCGTCCATGCTTCTTACGTTCAGGGCCCAGCCATATTTCAAGGGACGCCTGCCGAAGGGGATTGCCATAACACGAACGAACAAGGCGCTTTTTCGTTCACGTTCGTTCTCGCGCATTCCTGTCTGCTACAATTATTCAGCGCAGTTTCGCACAAACGCTGTTCCAAATGGCCCCGCCGCAAGACTTAACACGCGGCTAGAGCTCTGCCGTTACCGTTGTACCGCGCCTGCCACCTTTGCAAGTGGTAACTTGGCCGCTCCGCATATGCACCTGTTCCGGTATGGCTAGCATGCGCGAACGTGGCAAATCGGGGAGACGGTATAGCGGAGCTATACCGTCTCCCCGATTTAGTAACGGAGGTACAGTAACGGAGGTACAATAAAGTAACGGAGGTACAGCAAAGAGCCTTTATTATTCACGTTTAGAACGGCTTCAGCACTCTTTACCTTCGGCATCGTCATGTAGACTTACGTGCAACGAAAAGTGGCTGGGGTGAGCGCTTTGCGGAGCTTCAAAACGATCGCGCACGTACGCGGTGAGTTCTGGCGTCACGCACGATCAGGATTTCTCCCGCGATTGTGTGGACTCGACGGCGCCGCGAGGAACCGCGCCTTTGGACGACAATCACGCTGCGCACCACTTTCACCTTGTGTCGATCGGGGGCACACTCCTCAGTGCGCGCGTGCGGGTCTTGTCGCACGAGAACGACACAATGGAAGCGCTCCGGAAATAAGACAGCTAGTCGCGTTCTGCAGCTTTTCTGCCAGTTTGGCAGAACAATGGTCTCGGCATCCGTGCTTCGATCTGAGGATTGCGGCACACGCCTATTGCCAACAAAGCCTCCCTTTTTAATCAGGGATGCGCTTTTAATCAAGTTGTGAAGGTGAGCTGGACGGAATGATTCGATAGGCGGGGGGGGGGGGGGGGGAGGGCAGCATAAGCATAACATTAATTAGGAACACCGATCAGAAAGTCGATATCCAAGCACATAGTTCGCGGCAAAGTATGGGCTCCGATTTATTTCGCTTCCGCGTAAAAGAAGAAAGAAAGCGAAAAAAAAAATTCGTAGAAGGGAAATTGACGTTTCAAATTGAAATCAAAGTGTCTAAAGATACATCGGTCTTACGTGTGAGCATTAATTAAATATATATGCAAAGGATTAGTTAATATTTCTTTCCAGGTACGTGCGACGTATCGAATTGATCTTCTTAATTAAACACCGGATCCATAAATATTAAGCTCTTCCGCAAAGCCACATCCCGCGAAGCTGCACACTGCCTCTGGGGTGTACAATGGTTAGCATAAGTGTACAGAGCTGTCCATATCACATGTGCTAGGTGTTGTTTACACGTCTGTATTCACTTTTCTTTCATTCCCCTTAGAAGGCTGCGGTGAACTGGTTTGAGGAGAGGTAGAAGAAAAAAGGAAATGGAGAGAGCGGTGATGGGGGAAAGTTATTAATATGCACTGAGATGGGCTGACGCTTTGGATGGTGCACCGAAGACGAACAAAGCCTGGCGCCAGTGCAATGGCACTAAGGGTCCTGTGCCATAGGCGGGATTTTGCGCAAACAAGAGGGAGCATCAGCGCACAGTATACCTCCCTTCGATGGCAATTAGTGCCATCACGGCCGGGGGCTCGCTTTTCTAACGAAAGAGGCGTTTTGAAGTGGCTCTATAGACAATGGTTAGGTTATAGGTAAAAGGTTGGAGTAGAATTCACATAAAGTGCACAATAATTGGCGTCCGGTAACACTGAAATCAAGGAAAATGATTCGTCAGGAAGTTCAACAGTTTGCAGTCAATGGTTAATATTACAGTTATTAACCGCCATGCCTACTGCCGGCGTTGCGGTAGAATCTCCAATTGCTACGCTGGGGTATCCCAATTCGATCATGCCTGCTTTTTTTTATTTTTGCTTTTTCTTTTGGCACTGGGTCAGTTTGTCTGACGTGGCAAAAACACTTTTTCGCCTCTTACATCTGAGAGTGGCAAGATTACAGGGAGCAGCAGGTCCTCACTATAGCACTCGACATCCGCATGTATTCGTAGCACTTGCTGTTGGAATAATTAATGCATTTCAAAGAATAATGAATCTAGCATCAAAAACACGATCACAGAGAGGGGAGGACATAATGACCGGATGAGCACTTACTTTCATTTATTTATTTTTGCCGACAGTAATCATATAAAAGGTATTCTTTCTTTTATAACGCATGCACATCGCTTATCATTAACAAAACTAACAAACAGTTTCCAGATAACGCATTTCTGAATCAAACAAACTTACTGGTGTGTCCCTAACCAATTTTTTACCTTTCGTTATGATGAAAACGCTTCCAAGATTTCGCGAGCTGCTTTGTTTTTGCCCCTTTCTATGATCCGCATCTTTGCAATGCATGGCTCACATCCACATGAAGTGCCATGCGCGCTTAAATTAGATTAATTAAACTTAAGATTAGCTGCATGTTCCGTCACTCAACTGTTGACTCAGCGCGCCGTCTCGCTAACGTAGCTTCTCCCGCACGTTAAGGTCATTTCGTTGACCACCTCAATGGCACACTTCGTCTACGGCCAGGCATGCCTCTTTATACAGCCTTCCTTCGACTGCGGAGTATCATTCCGAGCGAGAGCACAACTTTGCCAACTTGTTTAGTGCCGCGAAAACTATCAGTACGCCATGCCGACTCGCAACCTTCTTAATGTTTTGAGTCAGCTTATGAATGCAAGGTACCACTTAAGGCCGTTCTTTCGCCCTTAGCGCTTGAGCCGTCCCATCTTTAGCCTTCTGCAGAAGGCTTTCCGCCACCGCAGTCAACACCGAGAGAGGAAACCCGGCGGCGTGTAAACGCTCCACTTGCTCAATAAAACTAGACCTCTTGAGATGCAGACACGATTTCTGAAGTACGGACTTTAAGCAAAGTATCGCAAGTCCCCTCATCACAGTTTTTGAGTGAGCCGATCCATAAGGTAAAAAGTGCTTCTTAGCACGAGGAAATATCTCCAGCACACATGATTGTCATTAAAGGTTATGATTAGGTCTAAAAAATGCAGTGCTCCGTTGTCAGGCAGCTCATGCGTGAATCTTAAGCCTTGTACATGTTGCCGAAAAGTCTCTAAATATCATTCACCGCTACGTTGTTCGTCAATTCATTCTATTTTGTTGGCAGAATTGGGAAGCCGTCAACGTATCTAAAAACTTTTAAAACCTTTTCACTGGAAGATACTTGCTCCATGGTGCCCTGTCAACTTGGGAAAGAAAAATATTGCAAGCAAGAGGAGCAACGCGTGATCCGACGCATATCCCCTGTCGCGGTAAAAAGGCCTGATTATCATACGGCACAATCGTAGAGGCAATATAAATTCTAGCAAGATTAAGAAAATGATCCTCATACATGCCTATGGAATCTAGGCAGTCAACAATGTGCACGTTCGTCGATAAAAGATCACACTGATTCAAAGAGGGCATCCCGTGACACAGAATATAATAAATATTCAATGTCCACTAAGAAAGCAAACCCTATGCTCTGGTTTCTCTGCAAGAGCTCGGCCACCTCACCGGAACTCTTCGTCAGGAAATAGTCACTAACCTTACGCAGATTCAGCCTTTCCAGCAAAATGCGGCTCACATCTCGTTACCACAATTCGTATATATACACATTTGCTTATGCAAATTCTATGTACATGTCACATGCAAATGCTACATATTTGAATGTGATGGTGTATAAGCTACATATATTTGTAGCTCATGCATGGTGTTGCCAGTGGCATCAAAAAAAAAAAAAGAAACGGGGAGGAGGTCTCCGCGGGGTTGGCTGTCACTGCAGACACTTACAGGTACAACTGGCAAGGGACTCTAGAAAATGTCTTTGTTGTTGCCGCAAATTCCGCAACGAACATTTGTCCGCTTTCTCTCTCCGTGTTGTATAATTTTTCTTTTGTTATTTTTTGTTTAATTTCGTTCACAACCTTCGTCAGTTCCAGTAATGTAATGTCACACAAACGCTAGGAACTGCCCCGTTCACTGATTGATGTACAACTGTTAACAGAACCCACAGACGTGTGAAGCAATGGAGGATATATAAAGGCAGCATATATAGGGAGATAACGAACGCTTGCGCATAGGAAGCGACAAACTCCCGAGGGAGTGAAGAGGGAATCTCAACAACCGCGCCAGGCTTAGAACGCCATCTGACAGCACAGTTACATGCCGTACATGCACACCTTTATATCGCAACAAACTACACGTTTGGGCCACCTTGTCGAGAGCACCGCGTTCCGCCAGACGGCTGAATGTCAGCTTTGCTTCGCCACGGAACCTTCGCTTTCAAGACGGATTAGAGTTCGGCAACGTTTTTCTATTGATATCGTGTTATTCACTGTCAGGACACCTGCTGAATAAATGCACACCGCTTTCAGGTTGCTTGAAGTTGCTCCTTATAAAGGGAGCGTCACAGGCAACGCTAATACGTTAGCCGGTCATGAACTGCCGGGCGCAATCCTTGTGAGTGTGGATATTATATTTACGTCCGATTGAGGGGGTGCATACAAGGCAACCCGCAAAGGCAATGCCAACCGCTAAATAAAGCGCCATTGTGACTTCATTAAGCCTGCTATAGGTCTCGCAGGGATATATGCTGCAGTCTCTGCACGGGCTTTGCTTTCTAATGTGGAACAGCCAACGTAAAGGTGCGAAAGTGTTTGGCAGAGCGTCCGCCAACGCTTCCAAGTCACGGCAGCACGCTTGCTGCGAACACGCTCGTTCCATCGCTTTTCTCCGTATTTCAGCTGAAGGCAGTCGTGCATATAGCGATCGCCGCCCCTCTGGCTTTGCTTATTCATTCTCTTCTTTCCTTTTTGCCAAAGATGAGACGCTATCTCTCCAGCTTGCTAGGAAGATGCTGCGTAACAAAGATTTATCTGATCTCCTCTGTGCGACGAAGCGAAGCGGAGTCCATGCGAGGCGCGGCGCCGCTCAAGGCGCACACAATGCTCGAGCGGTGGGGATCGACGTAGAACGGCAGCAGATGCGTGGGTTCCGCAGTTCGCCGTCTTTTCTTGCACGCGATGGCGAATGGTTTTGTTTATGTCCCTCTCGTCGTTCAGACGCTCGAAGCATTTTCCCCCACGCTTTTCGCGCTGTTTGCGCAACGCGCATTTCTCCTGAAAGCTTCAAGCAAAGAAAAAAAGATTAAATTTCCTTCCTGGGCGCGAAGTGCTTCTTTCTTGTTGCGGAACGCGCGCTGGGCGCCATGATCGTAGACTGCTTCGTTTTTCCGAGATGTGTACTCGTTTCATTTGTTTATCTTGAGGCCTCTGTTTCCTTGAGTAGAAGTCCCGTACACTGATGCGACGTTGTCTTGCCCTGCGCGGAGAGCCCTCAGATCAATACTTCTTTCTATCGCATTGAGGCAAGACTTGATCTACTCACTACAGATATACGCGAGTCAGTATGTTTGTGTGAGAACTCGATCATACTTCCAATAAAGGCACACGTTCCAGGGAAAGCTTTCTTTCTTTCTCTCTTTCTTTTTTTCTTTCTTCTTCTACAAAATTTATCGAAGCCTGACGTTTCAGTGTCCGTCCAGCGCCCTTTTCAGGAGTGCAATAAGTGCAAGCATTTCATGAACGATCACGACGGCAAGACAGCGCGATGCAACATTCCGAAGACCCTGGAAATGTGTTTAAGGGGCGGAGCGATTTGTTAATCTTTCCCGTTTGTTTTATTTTATTTTTTAATTGACATTGGTCAACGGTCTTTGGTGATTCTTCTTCCCTCTCAAACACAGAAGCGTCGTCTGGGGTCAATGCAATGGTCGAACAGTTCTGCCACAGCACTGCATGTGCTCCATGTTGAGATAGCGAAGGTCATTCTTGTATTGCCGAATTCTTTTTCACAAATTATTTGTTTCGCCAATTGTAAGACGCTTTGCACTCAAAGCGAGGAATATTGTGCACAACAATCTGCGCTTTCTGAATGGACGTGTTGCCTTTCTTTTGGAGGAGGGAGGAAGCTTTCACCAGTATATAGAGCGTTTTTTCGTAGGCGCCGCCATATTGTGAACGCAGTGGCGCCGCCTATGAGCAGCGCCATACTGGCTTGGGTGAAAGCGGTCTTTTGCATGGCAGGTATACGCTCGGCGGTAAGTTCTGGCGTTTGTTTTCACGGTCGTGCGGTCTGTTTAGCATGACGTGCGTCTTCTACGTGGTAAACGGTTCTATGAGACGTTCTGAAGTGGTTTAAGGTGTCATGGCCGGCATTTCTGCTGGCGTTGAGGTGGACGGAACACGCAGCGCGATGTGTGCGCGCATATATTTGAGCCTACAATCAGCCTCGGAGATCAATTGTGTTCTTCCGAATGTTCCAATCACTAATGTGACCTTATTTCAGTACTATCCTCTATTTCTAAGCTGCGGTTTAGGAGCCATGAAACATACGCGACGATCGTAACAGCGTGGGTACCGTTCTGCTACGATAGGAGCTGTGCTGTTATACCTTGACAAGCGTTCAGACTGTTCGCTGCAGGTTACATTGCGTGACTACTTGGTTAGATGGATGAGGTTTCCACCCATGAATGAAATAGTTTTGGCTAGTAATAGCAGCATACCTTACAGTGTGAATTAAGCTTGTCCAGCAAAGCGACCGTTTACGAACTGCGCGAGCGTCCTAAGCAGTAGTAGGTGCTGGATTACAGATATCTTTGTTCTATATAGCGCATGGTCCAAGCATACGGCATCAGCGGTTATATATTTATAAACGTTGTGCGGCGTTAGCCCGTTTTCTCTTGCTTTTTAGAGAAAGAGGATGATAACCGAATTTCTTTTTCAGTTGTGTTCGTTCAGTTCTCTACGACGCACTCACACGTATTACGGAAATTTTGCGCTCCAAAATAGCCATCGCATTCTTTTTATGCGAACCCTCTCATATATTATGGCTGTATACAGGCCAAAAAGGCAATTCCGAAGCACACAGCTTATATATGTATCGTGCTGGCTCACCAACCGCAGTGATCGCTGTGTTGAGCAGCGCCATGGGCCTCATGCAGCAACGCTAGCGTAGACATGTGGTAATTTCAAGCATACTAGACTTGAAATTGGTGAGACTGACGCCAGTGTATCACAAATATTTGATGGCGCCTGCCGCTCAGATGTTTCTTGGTTGCCTTAGGTTGGCCGTGCACTAGCATGCGCTTTTATGTTTTATCTTTTACTCCCTACGCCAATCGATCAGACAGTGAGCTGATTTACCATTTAATGCTGCTAATACAGAGACGCCGGTTTTCATTGTTCATTAAAATCGATATAAGCAAAATAGTAAACAACACATACACGCACCGCGACTGATAATGCGCGTACACCGCGGCTGATTATGCGCGTCACATTTTTGCGCCCCCAAGACATATCTCTGCCTACAGTGGTTACCGATGCACCGAAAGGCTTCCCTGACGACCTTATATGAACGAACATGGCGTAAATTTCACAAAGTAACATCTAAAACATCTTGAAATCGTTCCGCAGCACGCGACAGCAACTTTCAAGCAGCGGCGCGCCGGATCACCCAAGCCAGAGAGGAGGAAAGGTTCTCCGCGCGCCTATACTCCTCGCCCGATGAAACGGTCTATAGCCGCCTTCCGGTCTTTCTGGACTCATCTTTTCAAAGCTATTTTACATCCCTCTGCTAACATGCGGAATTGTCCTGATAACGATTTCTTGAGTCGCTATATGTGCGTACTTCAAAGGGGGGAAGTTTATTTTAGATAAGGCTGTATGTCTCCCGTGCAAAGTAACCGACAGTGCAAGCCATTGACCATGGTCAGTCATTAGGTTATTCTTGCCATTGTGTGCAGCGAGTACACACAAAAAAAACTTAGTCTGCTTTTATGCGGCATATAAGACTTCGCGCTTATTGCGCGGTGCATTTGCATGCAAAGGCTGTGAACATGTGCGCACAAGATACAGATAGTATAGTTCAAACTATATAGTTCGAACTACATGTGTCACTTGAAATTTCAATTCTCTTACAAACACACATATATGTATGTTTACAAATACGCCGCTGAATCGACAAGCGCTTCGTATGTTCCTGAAATATGTTGCCAAAATACTTGGGTTTTCGAAAACATGGGGACGAATTCACAGTATTTTGTTCGTAAGTTGTCTTTGCCACTGTCTTCCCTAATGTTATGTACAACATGACAATTTGCTGCAATTTCCTCTTACAAACAGTTTTATCGTAAGAGCCTTTTTTGTGGGAATGCGGATTCTGGGGGAAGGGGGGGGGGGCAAGACTCATATTGGTCTTGGCTCAGAGACACACACATTCACAAAAAAAAAGCCCTTACGCTAAAATTATTTTTAGGAGCAGATGGCAGCCGATAGTTAAGACGGGCATGTTGTTAGAACAAAAGGCTTTGTGAATTGGGACCCGGTTTTTCGAGAGCGCACCGTAGTTCAGCGCTCAGTGTTCCGCCCTGCTTCCCATTTCTCTTTCCGACTGGCAAGACAGCCGCGAATGCTGAGCCTCTGAGCGTGTCACTTTTCGCAACACATTTCTGTGTGTTCTTTCTACTCTGCCCGAGACCGCAATGCGGCCGCACACGGACGAAAAATAGTGGAACGAGGTCGACGCTATAAGAGCCTTCATGGGGATAGTGAAATATCAGTCCACTTTTGAGGGTTACCTTGAAAACCTTCACAGAGCGAAAGACACAGAACGACCGGGAAAAAGCCCGTCTGTGTCTTCCTTTCCTCTTGTGAGAGTCCTTGCGCTACCCTTTGAAGATGAGTCAGCACCAGCTTTCCATAGTTTACTATTATCCTTCCAGTCCACCACTTGCGTTACATGTTTTCTCTCTATCAAATCCCTGCTAAACACTGCGTTAGTGTCAGCCTTCTTTCTACACTTCCAAGGCGTCTTTAAACCCGGTCGAAGGAGCGAATGACCGCGGATCACGTGTATCGCAAAATTCTTTTTTGGTCGCACTAAACGTAGAGTTGTCGGACGAGGCCTTCCAAAGAAAGAAAGAAGCTGTATACCTCTAATGACGCTGCGGACCACAGTCTTACTGTTTCATCTCGTGTGACACGTTTACGCAGGGCACGCTAGTGTCTGCACTCACGTTGTGAGGCGAGGCTATGGAGACTCCCCATTGTCGACAGAGCCTTACGCGTGCAAATGTCAAGGATTTTCGCTTTATTCGGTGAACGGCATTGCTGGTCCTTTCGCGCTTCTGTGCCGACAGGTGAGAACGCCCGCGCGCGACTGTGTAAGAGGCAACAGAGGCCGCACAGCCAAAGCTTGCGAATCCGCACGCGAACGCACACACGAAGGGCAACCTGCCACCGTTCCGCTTCGACTCCTCCACGCTGGCGAGCTCGGGCTCGCGCCGCCGAGTCTCATTGTGGCGGCCCGCACAATGGCGGGGCGCCGGAAGCGGGACTCGAGGGGCAGAAGCCCCGCTGACAGCACAGGGGGTGGGTGGCCGGTGGCAGCGGGGTTGCCCGCTGTTGTTTAGACCACGATCCGGGTCCGCTGAACCTTCGCGGATCATCGCCCGGCCGCCGGCGCTAACCCCACGCTATTTAGGTTACACCTGTCATTGTGACCGAAACTAATGTCTCAACTCCCGCATTGCGCGTGTTATATATGGGACTTTAATATTCACCGCCGGCCATCTGTTACGCCTCTCCCGTGCCTGGTTCGCCTCCTTCATGAGTCGGACCGCGAAGCACGCTATAGGCGACTGCGTGCTTGCAATCGCTAGAACGCAAGTGTAACTCGATCTCAACTTGGTTACTGAAGGTTTTCTAATATCGCCAGGGATACAAACAGTACCGCGACGGCTCTAGCAGGCAGTTTTCCCTGAGACGTATGTACTTTATAAGCTAAGCCGAAGAGGACCGTTCTCACCGCTGCGGCCACAGGCATAACATCTCAAGTCGCACACGCGATAGTGAGCCCGTTAAGAACATATTGCAGGAGTTGTGGGAGAGAAATATAGGTCCATCTGTGACTGTCAACAATTTTTCGCTTGCGACAGTAGCAACGTTGCGGCGTCATCAATATCTATTGCGAAGTTTTGCGTTTTTTCTTTATAGCGTACATCGTATACGACGTCAGAATGAAAAATCCGAGGACATCTAAGCACTTCTTATGAGTTGTGAATGCGAAAACATTAATGTCCTATTGAACGCCGCCGAGTGGTCCTTCGAGTTATGAAGTCGCGGGCAAGCGAGCGCGCTGAGAAGCTTGGCCAACTGGCTTCGCGCGTTCTGATTTGGCCTTGCCGAAGCGCAATTATAACGCAGGCGAGAGCTCGTGCGGACAAGGAACGTGCGGATAACACAGGCTTCTGCGAGAGCGAGGGTGACGTGGCGTCGTGTAAAACCCCTTAAACCTAGTGAAGTAGCGACACTCTTCTCCTCCGTCTCCACTCCTACTCGTTTCTCCTCTCTTTCACGGGCCCTCCTCGACTGTGGCGCCGCCACACCGCTCGAGCGTAGCAGACGACCTTTCACAGAGTGAATGCATGCATAGCAAGGCGCGGTTTGCTTTAAGCGCATATAGAAAATTAAATCAGTTTTTAGTATTCGTTCGCGAAGCGGGAATGCGGTAACACCGCTTCATTCGGGCTCAAACAAGCGCATTATTTCTTTCAGGTTAGTGACTCAGCATGAATAACATTTCACCGTGCGTTAGCTCGTCCGTTCACGAAGTGGCGTACTTGTCGCCATCCGAGTTGTACTAAGGTGTATGCATTGAGGACGGTTGCGCTCGCTCCGAAATACCATTTGCGAGATATAGCTTTAGTGAAGTGATGACCGCGCAAAAAATTGCCGCGCTATGACGCGGCCGAAATTGCGGCAAGTGAAGCGCTGCAGTCGTTCACATTGAGGCATCATTCGTTGTCTTATTACGTGTGTCTCAGAGACATAGTGGTAGAACGAGCTAGTAGTTGAACAAACAAGTAAGCGATATCGACTAAACGAACGAGCGGGCGACCTCACGTTTTCTTTGCGAGTGCTCTGCCGCCGCATTTTAACCTACTCACACTTTAAAGCTGACACGAATGAACACGTACTGTACGTATCAAAGACTTATGATGCTGTCGTTCGGCGACGAACGCGTTTCGGGAGAGCACGCACACTTTTCCTTGGTATCGCAAATCCACTGGTCGACCGACAATGACAAACACGAACACAAGAGGTAAACAAAGCTATTCGCTCTAAACAAGGCTAGTTAGTAACCACAAAATGCGAAGAGTTGCTTTCCTAAGATGAGTTTTCATGCTCGAGCCTCAAATTTCCTCAAAAGGAATGTGCTGACTCCTAAAGGTTTCGTAATCACGTTTTCGCACGCAGCCTTGCATGCCCATGAATTCAAGCCTGTTGGCGTACAGTATACGATTAAGCGCCCCAAATACGACCACGTAAAGCTTACACAAACAAAGTACACGTCACGTAGGTCTATACCACGAGAGACTCGCAACTACCTCGTACACTCGTGTGGAGAATGTTGGTCTGAAGTTCTCCCTCCCAATTCGATGAATCCATGTCTTTCTAAACTCGTAGCTCTTACCGGACGGTATCGAGAAGCGCTTCTTGTCTTTTCTGAAACTATTTTGGCATATCAAGGCGCAGCAGGTTATGGTGATCGAAAATGCCGTGAAGCGACGTCGCACTTGCCACAAAACTTAGTTCAAGGCGTTCGCAAACCGAACAACACAGAATAGCAACGGCACCAACATGCGCTCCTCGCCACTCCGTAGACGCTTCTCAAGCGAAAATGGCGCTGAAGCACGACTGAAAACAAACGAAGCCGGCGGGTGGGCCCACGCGATGCCATTAGGCCAATAGCGAGGCGGCGTCGGCCTCGGCCAGTGCGCGAGAGTGGGAGGCGGCATTCTTCAAAGCCTGGCGCTACTTTACGAAGTTTAAGGGGCTGTAGCGTCGTGGCGATGCCCCATTCCCCACGCAACACCTGGCGCGCTATCGCTCAGCAGGTGTTCCCTTTCGCCCGCTCTGCTCGGTCGAGGCGCGCTCGTTACGCTACGCTGCAGCCAATGGAAATTTAGATGTGGTTTTTCGCTTGTCCAGACGACAGACGCCGGTTTTTTCGCTCAATGGGCCATTTGTTGCTTTCGCATCAAAACCGAATTCACCATTTGCTCGCGCTCAACAGTGGACGAGATATTTACCCGGTTATTGTTACAAGCACGGTCATGGACAGAGCACACACGTCTTTGTCTTGTTGTTGCGCTGACAGATCACGAACACATTACAACTCGCCCTGTTCTGGCTACTTGTTTAACCATCTCTAGTGGTGCTTGTATACAGCAAAACGTATGAACTCAACTTGGCAAGGGATTAACGATGGTTGATATGGGCCTCCTGCTACGGCGTTCCATTTCTTGCTGAGCCCGTTCCCTTGATAACCACCAAATAGTTCTTAAACCTCTCAGCTTGAATGCTAGTGACCTGTTTCTCTTTCACGTTCGCTACCATCGCCCCGGGTGCTCTCACCTCCCATCGCGTTCTTCTCTAGAAGACACGTGGACATACATCACTGCTGTAGGTCATGTTGGCGCTCTTTTCTTGTTTAAAATCATCAACTTGTGCATATAAGGAGTCTGCGCTTCTCTGCTACACGCTGTTGCCGGGCAGTGCAACACATGCGTACACTTCACGAGGCGAAACCACTTGATTGGGCACGACCGGCAAGCGAAATGACGAGGAAAGCGGGCCTGCTAGCAGTCGGATCGGAACTGTAGTCCCTCGCATACGCATCAGTCAACATTTTTTTTTACTCTGGTGACGTCATGTGCATGACACTGTTGGCGCCACGACGTGCGAAGATATGACTGGAAAAGCATTGATAGACGCACGGGACTGTTCATATTTACATAATTATCGGAGATTGTTTAGGAGCCCATTGAGGACCTGAGAACGAAGGTTGCATGATGTACACGAACATTTACCTAGGCACGACCTGTTGCCTATTCAACGTGTTGCGGTTTTCGTTTCTCTCTCCTACCACACACACGCACACATATTATGGTCAACTCGCGGCTTAGGTACTGTTATTCCTTCACATGAATATGCAGAAGGAGTGGTTATTAACAGTATCAGCTAACCTGAAACCACCTCCGTATCTCTCTTAGCGCCTTACGACAAAGCATTCACTGACGTGTTGAATTTCAGCTGCAGTTTTCTGATTTCACTTCAATCTATTCTTGATTTTCCCGTGTTGTGACGTATACAATCATGCGGAGTTACGCAATGTAGTGTTGTACGCAATTTAGTCAAGGCATGAGCAGAATCAAACAAAAAAATGCGAGTTTAGTATCTACGCTGCAAATTTGTATGTTTAGATTCGTATGCGCACCGTCGCAAATACGCACGGCTCAGGCAGGCGAGGACGCGCATTCGTATACAAATATACAGGCAACTTATCTCTCTATCTCTCTCTTTCTTTTTTTTTTTTCGTCGAACATGAATGCACTGGCCTTTTCGAGTCAGAGATGGTCAAGATGGTAGATGCAGCTGTCTTGGGGACTTTCCTCGGACCATGGCTGTCCGCGTTACTGTTTGTTAGCGCCTGCGTGTTCGAAGAGAAGCATACGTGGAAGCCCAGCGAGCTTTGTGAGGCGCAACGTGTTTGCGCATGCGTGAGTCGTAAAGCCAACCCCGCTCTGTCTCGCACGTTGGTCGGCCGGCGAGTCAATAGCCCGGATATATGACCGGGCATAAAACGATATTTACCGCAGCTCAGCGCAGCAGCGCCTCTCCCTCGTTGCTTCTCTGGTCCCCGGCGGCCGCCCTGACTCGCACAGGCGCGTGCTGTCCAGTCGAGGCTTTCCCCGACGCAATGGGCAGAGATAGAGGCGGAGGGAATATGTGTGTGTCTGTGTGTGTGTGTGTGAAGGGGGGGAGAAGGGGGTGTTGGATGTACGGCGCAGTTCGGGGAAAAAACAGGCACGACCACTGAGGACACGTAAAAAAGGGCTCTCCTGGCACGGACGTGCATGGACTACGGCGATGTTCGTATAGTCGCCCACTATTCCCCAGGCTGACGTTCAGCACCACGCCGAGGTCTTGCAGTCTTCTGTACAAAGACTTGCAGTCACGTTAGCTGCCGGCCCACGAAGAAGCTGCGCCATGCTTCTCGGTCGGAGGTCACGAGTTTGTTTCCCAGCTGCATGTGACCGCATTTCGGTGAAGGCAGCGAGATGTGAAAGAGCTGCTGGAAAAGTTGGCGTGTAAACCTTCTATATCCTGCGCTGTGAAAGGATAGCGCTATCAAGCCCCCCAAAAGTAAGGAGTTGCTAGCGTAGGCAATTCGCTGTCATTTTCGGCAGCATTTGATGCTGCCGCATGAGCCCTGCGCGATCAAGATGTTAACCCGTTCGGAGGCCACTGCTTTTTCGATAAGAACGGGTTCAGCATACACGCCAGCTTGATCATTTAAGGCTGTGAGAGCGCCTTCCCCTTTCTGTGCAGACTGCTGCGAGTTGGGCGATACGGATTATTTTAGATGGTCCTGCCGGCGTTCTACTGCCGAGCGTAATGAATCCCTTGATGCCCTGCGGAGAAAACGATTTCCTCACGATTGCCTAAAGCTCTTCACGTTTTCAGAAGGCGACAGTGGACTGTGAGAGGCGTAATGACAAAACTACTGATACACAGAAAGAGGCACTACAGGTGATGCAATCGTCGGCCTCAACTGCCAGGCTAATTCCATCTCTCATCAAGCTATGGAACGGAAAGTGAAAGCGGTAACAATAAGAGATATAGGAAGACGGCCGTACGAATAGAGATCAAACGAGAGTGGCTGATATTCTAGCTGAGATTAAGAGGAAGACGTGCAGTTTGACAGGTTGCGTGGCAACGTGTATAGCAGATAACGGGTGGTTATAAGGATACCTGCCTTGCGGCCAAGGGAAGCGGAATGTAGTCGATGGCGGCGGAGGGTGACATGCAGCGATAGTATTGGGAAATGTGCACGCATATGAAGTCGGCAGACGCTGAGACAAGGTTACTGGCGATCACTGTATGCTATGGAGATGCTTATGTCATGCAGTTGAGATTATTATTATTATTATTATTATTATTATTATTATTATTATTATTATTATTATTATTATTATTATTATTATTATTATTATTATTATTATTTACTACGTATAAGCTCTATCACCACAGTCTGCTTGGTTCCTTGGAAAGCAGGAGATGCCACGTGTATGCCGCTGTCATCAAAACAATCATAATCTCGACATAACGCAAGAACTCTTCAGCTTCGGTGGCGCGCCCCTGTTATAAAGGCTGTGCTGATGGAGTACCTTACGTGCACAGAAATATAAATGCATGGGCGTCTTTCCATTGCCCCCTCATAGACATTCGGTCCGCGACCGCGTGCTCAGAGGAACTACGCCAAAGCCACCGAGCCACCGCGGAGGGCTCTCTCCTGAAGCGAACGGTAGCAACGCTGCGCGCGTAGCCGGTGTCGATCAGCGCTGCGCACTGCTTTCAGCGAAAACTCGCAGCCGCCGAAGTTGGCGGCGAGCGCCGCTGTCTCTGAGTGTTCCCTCTCCGCACTGCCCATGGCATTCACAACTCTCTTCTTTTTCTGCTGTAAAGAGAGGAGCTCTGCGTCATTTAATGATGTACTCAAGACAGAACACAAGTATGCCTTCAGATCGTACAGTGTGTGAAATTTCACACTATTTGGAACAGAAACGTCTCACACAGCTAGGGCATAAATCGCTGTTCTTTCGTCCGTAAGAAATGTTTGTAATATATGGGCCACTTTCGCCAAAAACACCTTCGCTATCGGCATTTCCTGGTGCTTGTTCTTACGAATTGATCTGTGCAACCGGAGCTTGCGTCTCTCTCTCTCTCTCTCTCTCTCTCTCTCTCTCTCTCTCTCTATCACACACACACACACACACACACACACGCACACACACGCACGCACACGCGCACACGCTAGAAAACTCGGTATACGAGCGCTATAAATATAATACAATCATGAATATACCAACTTAACTGACGTACGCTTTCAAGCTCCTTAGGCGGCAGCTACACAAAAACTGAAGTTATGCTCCCAGCACGAGGGAAATTGATACCGACGAGTATAACCGGTGATTTCGCCTACATAGCGTGGTAGAGAAATTTCTGCTTGACAGGGAAGAAGTTTGGGCGTGTTGGTGGGATGCATTCAGACCAGGACATAGCGCTCGTCCTGTGTTCTGCTTGTCCCTGTGTAATTTTTGCGCTATGTATCCCGGTTCTGCTTGACACTTTAATACCGATATATTTATCATATTGGTATGCTCGCCTGTGCCATTCGATTGCTGACACAGAGATTGTTTCATTGCATCCACTAGGAGAAAGACGGAAAGAGGCGAAATTCTGTATCGTCCCAACCTCAGTGAAAGTTTTCTTCCAAGTTCAGGATTCACGTTTAGCACGAATAATATATTTTAGACCGCTTGCATGCAATAACCATATCAGTTACACGTGTAATTTCAACGACCCATGCGAGTTAAAAAAAATTGCGCTGACGGCATCACCTTTAGGGCCAGCATATAGCAACCATTCATGTTGCCCAGTCTCAGTCCTTCCTTATCATGTACCGCTCGGGACCGGCCGATCTTGGTGATAACATAGGCGAGCGCCACCCAGACAAATGATGAGGAAGGAAAAGGAAAATTTAATTGTAATTGAATTGTTACATTATGGCTGCCTACCTAGGTTCCAGGTTCGTACAGCAGCAGCAGCAGCAGCAGCAGCAGCAGGCAGGTTGTTTTCCCGTAACCATAAGTGCAATGAGCAATGTCTAAGAAAGCCCAAGTCGTCATGAAGTATAGAGTGAACAAATTACGTTCAAAATGTGCACCCCAATAGTCATGTCTAAGCCCTACCCCATCTTTTATCTCTGCATCTTATACTCACCCATGTTCAGCCCCTTCACAAACTTTTGGTAGTCTGTCTGGTTCCAGCAAAAGCGTGAATATATATATGTATATGTTAAGGCGCCGGAACGAAAAAAAAAATAGCCTTGCGTGTATCCACTGTGCGGGCAGTAAGCTTCGTCTCACATATAATGAAAAATTCGAATGCTACAAGCAACTAGTAGTTCTCGCCGCGCTGTTTGCAACTGTGCTCTCTCTACCCGCGTATCCAGGCTAGAACGTGCGCTCAACACGATCGCACCGATATTACCCCCGACGCTGGCGTGGATCCCCCTTCTGGGCCGGCCGATTTGTCAGGTCCCCATCGGGCTCGGCGGTGAGCGCTTGGTGACAAGCCGAGCTCGACCCGCCAGCTCCGCTCGGAGTCGGGAAGTCGTGCGGACTCCCGGCCGCGGTGATTCACTTGGACCCCGCTCGGTGACGC